>NC_032023.1:12201890-12244621 GCF_001865875.1 Lupinus angustifolius
CTGATTGGATGGTGATTCGCCAACAATGTCTTGAGGGAGAGTCTGGGTGAGACGAGTCCCTTGTATTCCTGGGGAGGTACCCTGTTGGATCGGACAGTTCTCACAGGCCAAACTAGGCAATCTCTGACAACCCCTGGATTGCATTCGAGATCGATGAGAGGGATGCCCAGAAAGCGTTTGTACGACCTAGGTCCGGGTAGGACTGTTCCTGAGGGAACCGATCGATCTATTTTTAATTCCTTGCGAGGATATGTCATTTCGGGTGCGTACAAAGAGGCTTGGTATGGGACCTGTACTCTCGATTATTTCCGATTAGGATGTTGGATGGATATTGGTGTACGGTGGATAATCATGACATATCATGCATACATTATCATTGTGGAAGTGAATTCTCACCTATGAGTTACAAGCCTTGTGTATTTCTACGTTTCTGCATGCGATATGATTATGAGTAGAATGTTGACTATATTACTTGATATATTGGTAATGTTGGAATAAATGGTAAGTTATGTATTTCTTCATGATGTCAATGATAAATGATGAACTATATGTTAAAATATATTTTATGTCTGAGTGTGATATTCTGAGTAAGTCCACGCCGTCAATGAATTTATGTTCATTAGATGTCTTACTCTCTCTGCTGTATTTTTCTCGTTTTGTATATATTTGCTATGCAGATGGCCAACAACAACACTCACATTCGAGGTTATCACTTCACGATGTCTCGGATGGGACAATGGACTAGTGACGGGCACATATATACATACACAGGCCCCTACGGTCTGTCGTTGCACATGGTGTGCAACGAGTCATCGATGATGATCCCTCAACCCGACACCTACATTGACACTTCCTTCACCTTGCCGCCAAAGAGGCCGATGTCTCCAGAGGTTGGAATTCGATACCCGCCAGTCAGGAGTGATGGCGATGTTCCCTCCCACAGTTATAGGGTGTGGTCAGATTGTTTGGGTGCTTCGTCATCCAGTAGAGCCAAGAGGAGCAGTGGTCTTGGAGGAGGTTCCCGCAGGAAGGCTCCGGTGTTGAGAATGTCATCCCCTCCGAATTATGCCGCTGGGTTATGGCATAATGAAGTGGAGGAAGAGGAAGAGGAGGACGAGGTCATTGAGCTCGTCAATGTAGAGAGCTCGGTGGAGGTGATCGACCTAGTGTCAGACTCGGAAGAGGAGGAGGACACGAGTGAGGGGTCCAACATTCCTGGAATCTTTTGAGTCAGCTTGTGGACCAGTTGATGTCCCCTTTTGTTTTTGGTGGGGGCTGTGTTTCTTTTGATTTTGTATATGTTAGTGGCGATGTAGTTTCTGCCTTTGCTGACCTAGTCTGTATGAACTGAATATGACTTAACCGATTATATACATCGTATTATTCAGGAAATTGTGAATCAGGTTGAGTTATCATTCGATAACGATGAATTGATTTTCCGCATTCGAGTTACTTAAGTGATGTCCCGGAAAAGGAAAGGTTTTTTAAAAAAAATTACCCATTTTCCCGCAATGTTTCTGAGAAGTATTTTTTGGGGCGTTACATATCTTTTATTTATAGAGGAGATGACCATCAAATATTGTCTAATAGATAAGGTTGGTATGACCAAATATCTTAACTTCTTGGACCTTCCCAAGACAAGTGTGGATTGGTTTATCTGTGTCGGGTAGCTCTGACACATTCATATTCTGGATGGTAGGGGATGATGTAGGATGTAGATGACGTAATCAACCATGTGACAGAGCTATGTGCTGTGCAGGTAGCATGACAGCTGGCTGACGAGGTCCTATCCCGACAATGTCGTCCTTTATTGTTTAGGCCGACTATCCAAACATGATTGATAACTACACAATCTGAACCTTTTCTGTCGGTGTTTGTCGGGACTTGTGTAGACATGGGCATATAAACAAGATGTAAGAGTATTAATGTAATTTTTTTACTTTGTTAGGTTTCTTCTTGGTTAAACAAGAAACCCTGACACCAAAAATGCACCAAATTTTTTTTCATAAAAAAGTAGGGATGTACATGAATCTAATAGATCCATCTATCTATTTAACTCGAACAAACCCAACACATAATTTATTGGTCGATTTGGCCTTGTAGGTTGGTTAAACTAAATTTCAGATTCATTTATATATGGTTCGGTTCTTTGGTCAAGCCTTTTTAATGGAAACCGAACCAACTTATAGAATCTGTTTTATATTTCTTCAGGCTAAGTTGTTCTTTCCAATTTTTGTCTTTGCCTTAAATTCCTTTCTATGGTGCCTGGCTCAATTAATTAGCTAACTAGGTTGTTACCAAAAAGTATTCTATGACAGAAATACATACAAGTATATATCATCTCCAATACTGAAATACAATGGAAGAGAGAATTTTGTTAATTTGTAAATTTATTTAATTAAAAAATAATTTAAATTTAGGGCTGACATTTTTTAGGTGATGTGTTATTATCTTCATCAAATAGTATATCCTCCCATACCAAAGGGAATCTAAATTGAAGACATACATAAACACATTCTTGTCAAAGATACCAATAAACTATTTTATGTCATGGAAATAGAATAGTAATTTAAAATGGAAAATTCTTATTTTAATTTAACAATTAAATACGAACTGTATTGTTGGACTCGATATATGAGCTCATTATTAGTCCGAGAACAAAATTTGTGCTAACAACATGTACTAATTGAAAGAGGACAAGGCAAAAAGTCCTTATCTATGTGCTTCCTTGACCCATTATAACGAGGATATGTTATTTAAACTAACGAATATTTATTATATACTCAAAGAATCAAAGGTTCTTGTTGCTTTAACTACTCTAAATATCTTCCATAACTTTGGAAGATAAATATTAATAATCAAGTATGCCAATGAAAGCCATTACTAGAATCAAAGCCGAAGAATTCAAGAATAAATTATAGTGTCTCCCTTTGCAATTCTTCACGCCTTAAGTCCTTTAAGGAACAAAAATATTCATATTTTAAGTAATTCATCTTGCAAACTTCTTTGCTTAATTTTCAGTAATATGAGGGAATGACCAGCAACTAGGTGATGAGAATGAGAACTTGCGACCAAAATTCCTGGTGAACCAAAACGCAAAAAATCAATTAGAGATATACATTTGGTAATTATTACTAAGTGCTACGTTACCCACAAGCAATTTATCAAGGAATGTGTAGAATTCAGATCTTTTATGTCAAATTTTCCTATTTTTAAGTATCAATGGAGTCATGTTTTAATAAATATCTAAATGTGCTAGTATGATAATTAATAAAAAATTAAATAATATATGTTATTTATTATTAGACAAAATCTTATTTAATTAATATAGAGACCTATAAAACTTTAGGTAAAAATAGTTTGGGTTCGAATATATGATACTCGGTGACTTGTTCTACATCAATATATCCAGAACACTTCTCTTAGATTATCCAATAATTTCTCTTATAAAACAAGTAGAGATTAACAATAATCTTTTAATAAAAACTATTAGATATTGTTGGGTAGTAGAAATTTGACAAAGTGTAGTGAAGAAATCTAGTAAAAATAGATAATTTAAAAGAATATATAAATGATAAACTCATAAATCTAGTGACTTAAATTTTGTGCATAATACTTTAGCCAAAGAATGAAGATATCATTCGTTTGGACTCCCCATTTCCCAACGGATGCATAACATTATGGTGAATGGTGATTAAGTAATTAATGATAAATGATTTGTTGACAGTGTAAAAAATATTTATACTATAGATATATACATTTTAAATCCTAACATTATTCATGTCACTTCGGGGGCTAAAGCATTTGGGAGGTAGATATTGACAAAACTATGCAGATATGAAATAAGATGTTTATAAGTGTACCTAGCATTATGCAAATAATTATCAATAGATTAATGGTCATCACAGACTAAAACATAGTTTATTAGGAAAATCCCTTAACTACCTGCTTTTGTTACTGCTGTTGCTGCTGCTATTATTACCAGATATGCCATCTTCATTATCTCCACTGTAGTCTCCTTTTTTGAAATATCTTGTTATTCTCCATTCTTTACCTACTTGTTTCACTGATTCCTGCAATGATGATGGTTTTGGACAAACCTTGGAATGGCTCTTCTCCACTTTAACCTTCTTTAAAGAAGTTGGAAAGAACATCTTCAATAGAAAATTTTCACTCTCCATGCTTTCAACCCTCAATATATGACTTGGCCTATTACTACTCTTATTCTTTTGCTTTTTCAATTGAACTTTGTTGTTGTCATTACTACTACTATGCATGTGTTCTTTGTCAAATGAAGTTTCATTTTGATATGATTCCTGCAACACATGCTTATCATTTATCACCATGTCTTGAAAAGAGAGTTCATAGGTAGATTCATCATGCATGTTTTGCACCATCTCCATAAGTTCCCTTCTTCCTTCTTCAATAGCTTTATTTCTTGAAGGGTCTGAAAAGTTGAAACAATATGTTTCTGCAAAAACTGCTTCTTTATTGAGCCTTAGTGCTTCATTGGGTCCAAGCATATCACAATAATTTTTACATGATGTGGTATTTGATGAACCCCAGAAGCTGAATTCCATGTCTCCTGCACTCTCATGAAGAGTATGTGGTGTTGATGTTGGAGAATAAATATGAAGGTTTCTTGCAAGATGTTCATTATGATTATTAGACATGGTTTTGAGTCTTTGTGAGATGAGTGGACAGAAAATGATGATTGTGAAGGTTTCATTGTTATAAGAAAATGAAGTCAATGTTAGTTTCTTGATAGAGTTCGCGGAAGCATAATTTCTTGCCGTGTTGGATGGGAGTAAAAGTTATTAGTCAAAATATTCATTTTCCACATCTGTCACATTCATAGTTTCTTTCAGAGAAACTGGTCTGGCTTATTTTTCACGTAACTTTTTGCTAATACCATGGTTACATGTTTACTAATTTAATATATGTATCATATGTAGTAGATAAGTGCAATTTTATTGGAAAGAAATTTCTGTGTATTATTGGAGAGGACAATTAGGCTTTTAAGGGTATTTTTAAAGGTAAAAATGTAATAACAATATAAAGTAAGGGTATAAAAGTGTCATTGTTTTTTAGTTTTTCTATTTATTTTCAATTAATTGGTCTCTCCAGTAATAGAGAGTAATATATAGTAGGCCTCCTAATTTACGTATAAAATAATGACGCAAGTGATTATAATATATCATGCCTAGTGTGGGGCCACACTTCAATATGTACACCATGAAGAAAAAAAAGTTATATATTATGATTATAGTTAATATTTTTTTTTTGCATCCCTAATTTATATGAAATTGCACTCATACAATTTATTTATCCTATTTTGATACTTTTAGATCACACAATGTAACTTGCACCTTCTATCGTGGGGTCCTAAATCCAATGCCTATTTAAGAAAGACTTAAGTTAAGTGGCTAGTGATACGTGTTAGCAATAGAGATTTGGCACATTCTTGTGATTTAAGAATATAGTTAGAATATTTTTGAAAGAGATGTTTGTAGTGGCTTTGAATGGGTATATATTAAATGACATCAGAGTGTTGATCAAAGCTTGACTTGGTCTTCTAGAATTACATTTTAACAGGAAGGGTTGTAAGAAAATCAATTCCAAGACTGATAAAGGATGGTAGAAATTAAACCATTAGTTAAAAGTATAGTGGTCCACAATGACCCTATGCTTGCTAGCAAATTTGAAGAATCTTGACTGTCATCAGTTTTAACTTCAAATTAAAAGGAGGGTTGTTCTGCAGAAGAGTCAACTCGAGACCCAAAACATGGATATTTACAAAAATATTAGATCTACCCTGAAATCCATCACCAATATCTTATTATACCTTTCTTATTTGGAAAATATAAGAATTTGTGAGACTTCTATTTTTCTAAAACAAGGCGATGTATGATGTTAATTTGAATTGATAATTGTGGGGAACGTAAATGTGATGGACATCTCTTCTTATGAGATAAAGTATTTTTCTATAAGTTAAAAAGAATAATATAAATGAGTTTATGAAGAGTGAGCATGCGGCAATAATAAGTTTGTTTTTTAGTGATCATAAATTATTAGTTTAAATCATAAGAACAACTTCTCTAGTAAAGTTATGAGCTTAGTCCACTAGGCTGCCGGCTTTTTTTATTTTTATGATCTAGCAATAGGAGTGTTTTTGTATAGGTGAAGTGAAATTGAAAGTGGAGTGTGTAAAAGTGGTGAAGCACATTCCCTAATAAACCACCTATGGTACCAGTACTCATATTCTCTAACTATGATTCGAGCAATTGGCTATATCATGATTCATGAGTGATTCTTCATGATCTAATGGAAACAAATCAATAGCTATAGTTGATGAGGAGACAACAACATACACTAGTTAGTGCCAATCATAGATGAGGAGACATGAGCAGTAGCAGTAGGAAAGAACAATAATGGGTGAACCACATAACTATAGTTGATGCTCTATTCAGGATTTTGGGTACAGCGACAAGGTTAAGTAATGGGGTCAACTCCTCCAAATTAAGGGCCTTTCTTGAAGATTATGGAATTGGTAGAGTAGACATGGGTTAGTGAAAAAAGTGATAGGTGACCTTTCATTTCTTGATTGAACACCCTTCGTGAACTCTTGCGTTTAATCAAGGTCTGTTCTTGAAGCATTTTGTGTTCATGCTCGAATTGTTAAGACGGAGTTTAGCCCGGAAGTCTCCATTCAGAACAGGCTCTTTGATATTTAGGGCAAATGTGGTTGTCTGGACAATGCACACAAAATGTTTGATCATATTCCCCAGAGGAACAGTTTTAGTTAAAATGTGATTGTAAGTGCCCTGCTGATGGCTGGTGCAATTGATGAGGCTTTGAGCATGTTTAATTTGATGCCAGAACCTGACCGTGCTTGTGGAATGCTATGGTTTAAGGTTTTTAACAACATGGTCAGTTTGAGGAAGCTTTGAGATTTTTGCTGACATGCACTGAGGATTTTGTACTTAATGACTCTTTTGGAAGTGCTCCTAGTGCTTGTTCAGGTTTGAATGGTTTGAATATGGGTGTTCAAATCCATGGCTTGATTTCGAAGTCACATTATTTGATAGATGTTTACATGGGTTATGCACTTGTGTTAGGCAATGCATTGGTTGATATGTATTTAAAAAGCAGCAGAGTAAACAAAGCTAGGTTGGTTTTGATAGAATGCTACATAGAGATGTAGTGTCTGAAACCTCCATGGTTAATGGATATGCAAGGGCAGCTAGTGTGAAAGCTGCGATATTGATGTTTTCAAATATGGAGAGGAATCTAGTAATCCTGGAATGCACTCATTGCAGGTTATACACGAATTGGAGAGAATGAAAGACGGTTAGTCTTTTCTTCCTCCTCCTCAAGAGGGAATTCATTTGACCAACCAAGACACCTTTGGGAATCTAGTTAATGAATGTGCAAATCTTGCTGATCTGAAGCTTGGTAAAGCTCAAACCTGCATTTTGAAGAATGGGTTGAGGTTCCAGTCTGGAGAAGGATCTGCTATTTTTGTGGGGAATTCTCTCATTGACCATGTATATGAAATGTGGATTGGTTGAAGATGGTTACCTTGTTTTTTAAGACATGGTAGAAAAGGGATAATGTCTCGTGGAATGCCATGTTAGCAGGAATATAGTCACAAACTCACAATATTCGCTTTTCCTCTTACGAACTGGTTGGCACATACCGATTTGCATATGTTAGCGCCTTTATTCGCAGTATGTTAGCGTCTTTGTTCGCAGTATCTTAGCATCTTGGTTCACATAGAATGGAGAACCCAACAATTGGTGATGGACGTTTACGAATAAAGAGGAATAATGGGGATAATGTCTGCATTGTTGCCGAAGAGAAATATGTTGCTATTGCTGAAGAAAACATGCCTTGAGAAAGAAATTGTTGCCGACCGCTATCCAAACTAGCAAGGAATAGCCACAAAAACCCTAAAAATCAACTTTATGAGCTTATTTCAAATTGACTCTTTTTAAAATTTACCCTAAAATCAATCTTATGAACTTATTTCATATTGAACCATTTATATATGTAGCATATCTGTTGGGGTCCTCCATTTTGTGAATATCCACCACTCTTTTATCATAAAATATGGACAAAGGCTGCAAGTTCAAGGTGAGGGGTCCTCCAAAATTATTCTAAGTGGTTTAAGTTAAAGGATTTTGTTAAAGAAGTTACAATTAAAAGTTTTAATTCAATGTGTTGAATGCTTTGTTTTTGAAGCCAAACCTGAGCTATATTTATAAGCTAATAGGCTTTAGCTACATATCCTTGAATATATTCTACATTTGGTACCACTGATTTCAAACCTGCTTTATTTTGATCATATGTACAGCTGATTGCTAGAACCATGACCCCCTCTTTTACAGAATGGAGACATCCTGTATATCAATATCATATGGGCACTTAGCTGTTCGCATTAAGGGATTTTTAAACTACAATAAAAAGGAATATTGTGTACTTCATATTAAGAATACAGTTTTTGTCATTGAAATTAGGCTTACTGACCTAGCCTGGTGAAAAACTTTTGCTTTAGTTATAGCATAACTCTATTTTCACTATTTTAAGAGCAAAACATCAATGATTTTATGGTCCGTCCTTTATTACAAAAGAAGGCATAACATGGATCTGAAGTGAAGTTATTTTTTGACAGACATAGATCTGTATGAAAAAAATTAGTAACAAATGGGACTGCCTTTCTTCGAGCAACCAGCATAGGAGCAAGGTGATGAGGCTTAACGTAAGTGGATGACGAGATTCGCTCAACTGTGCTGCTGCTGCTGCTTAGTCACCCCTTCACTGCTCACCAAGTGTAAGACTCTATTCTCTCATTACATAAGTCCTCTTTGACTTCTGTGTAATGTTTAAGCTGGAGAAAACACAGTGTTGAATTGGATGAAAACTTGCAAGACACCCCTGGAAATGTTGTGATTTATGGTTAGAATAATTATGATTTACACATAGCCCACAAAATATGGGTGTTGAATTCAATCAGCTTTATTTAAGCATAATGGGATGATTCAGAATATTGTGTTTTTTCAGCCAGTCTGATTTTTTGTTTACAAGTCTCCTATGGACAACTTTCATGACCATCATGCATTCTACTTGCTGCAGTGTACTAGTTTATTCAATATGACTTAGAACATATACATAATTTGAAACAAGACTGGGAATCAAACATTCTATCTTTATGTTTGAAATAGGAGTCTGCATTTCTTGAAGGTTTATGCTTAATTGGTAGAATCTGTGAGCTGATCTTAATTGAAATTAGACATGCTTTCCTAGTGCTGATTTTTTAATCTAGTAGTCCTCTATGTTTGAAATTGCATTGTTCTTGTTCTTGAATTTGCAATTGAATAAGTGCATGCATGGTGTTCATAACCTTGCAGAACTCAGACTTCGCTAAAGCCCACCGAACGAACATTTTTGGAACTATGAAACTGCATATTTTGGCACAATACCATTAATTTCATTAATTTTTTATAGTCATTTTCATAGAGAGATGTGAGCTAAGTATTCAATAATTGAAAACACAAACCAACATGGTATCATATCACACAATTTGTTTCACTGGCCAAACCTGTAATTCATTATAACCTTCGTTGATACGATGATATTTCTTCGTTTGGTCTTAAGAGAGAAGAGATAGTCACCATCTCTGCGAGCATCGGTATCTAAGAATTACATAAGAAATGAACCTGTAAATCAAGATGAAGCACACCATCGCCCCAACATTCTTCCATCTACTACTTTCTCCTCCATACCCTTCTTCTTTAAGCATATCTTCTCCACTCACCACACATGCACCAAACATGTAGCCCAAACACTTCTTTGAGTTGGAGAACTCATTTATCAGAAACCCTTCAAATGGATACTTAAATAGAGATATATAATGCATGGGTAGCCAATATTTTGGAATTTCTTTCTTTGATATGAAGTAGCCTGAGAACAATAAGAATGAACCAATGACACCACTGATCACTGAGTTCCCAACAATGAAATTAGGCACCAGAGCACTGAAACACACCACAACTGAATTTGCTGTATAAAGAATCAGCCAAATTAGCAACAAAAAGTGCAAAAATGCGGTGAAATTCTTGTTGAGACCAACAAGAAAATATAAGGGCATTGTGAATAAGGTGGCTAGTATGAGTAGAAATGGCAAGTAGACTAGGCCATTGGCAATAGCATATGAGGATACTCTGTAGCTTCCACTAGAGGTCTCCTTCATTAGAATCTCCCTTTCTTGCAGGAAAACTGGTAAAGCTTCCATGGTGCTTGACAACAAAAACGTTAAAATGAAAGCAAATAGACCCACCCTTTCTCTTGCTCCCACTATACCATATTTAAGATTACAAAAGACAGAGCCCAAAACCAATCCAGAAATCAGCATTTGAATTGTTCTAAATGCAAAGAGCTCCTTTGTGCGAAAAATGTTTTTGGAGAACCTATGAATGAGAATCACAGTTTCTCTGAATCTTGAATTAGCATATTCATATGGGAAATCCATTTCCACATTGATGATTTCTGCATCAGTTACCCTGGATTGTTGAAAGAGCTGTTGCAGTGTAAACTTACTACTTCTACTCTCACCTTGATCATCACCTTTCTTTTGTTGCACTGTTACAGGCAATCGGTGTGGTGCTCGAAGCTGAACTTGCTGATATTTTTGTTGTCTTTGAATGGTTTCGATGGACTCAATGGCAAACTCAACTACATTAACATGAAGAGGAAGCTCTAAACCCATTAACCTTAGATTTACATCAAGCAAATCCACAGAGCCATGGTGTAACACAGAACCATTGACTAACAACAGCATTGAATTGAATAACTTCACTATCTTGAACCCAGGTTGGTGGATACTTAGGATTATAGTTCTTCCCCTAGAGTCAGACATTACCTTAAGCGTATCAATCATTTGCAAAGCTGAGGCACTGTCAAGTCCTGAAGTTGGTTCATCCAGAATCAACACTTTTGGATCATGTATCACTTCAACACCAATGGAAATCCGGCGTTTCTCGCCACCAGATACACCACGTACCCTTTCATCTCCAACTCTAGACCTAGCAACATGGCTAAGACCAAGCTCCTGAATCACTGACTTAACCCTTAAGCATATCTGTTCTCGAGGAAGATTTAGCCTTAGCTTTGCACTAAACATGATGGTTTCTTCAACCGTAAGTAAGGGGAAAAGGGTATCATTTTGTGTAACATACCCTGAGATCTTCCTGAACTGAGCTTTATCTACAGGCTTGTTGTTCATCAAGATAGAACCACTCTGTGGGCTAACTTTACCAGCAAGAATCTTAAGAAGGGATGATTTACCAGCTCCACTTGGCCCTACAATCGCCATAATTTCACATGGCTTCACCTTGCAATTCACATCCTTGAGGACATGCTTAACGCTGCGTAATCTTTGTTCAGCTTTTGCTTCCTCTGCTGCTTCCGCTCCATTTTCTTCGTTACTAAGTTGTGGAGGTTTACTGAAGATTCTAAAAGGTTGCTTTGTTGTCTGAGTGCTGATATTGTAGTTGATACCTATTGCCTCAATCTCACAACCTTGTTTCTGCATTGAAAAGGTTGTTTTGTCTCTTTGTTTGGACGTGTCTCTCTTTCTCTTCTCTGCCAAGGTATTATTTCCAAACACACTTAGTTCTCTTGCAATATGTTCTTACTTTAATCCACAGTTTTGGCCTCAGATACTGACTGAGAAACAATAAGTGGTTGGAAGAGTTTTGGCATTCACGTATCAAAATTTGCATATAGTATTTTACATTAAACATTACATTATGCACTGATCTCCATAGAGTACACCGATTAAATAGTGATATTTGATTACCATCATCGATTATCATGTAAAATATGTTAATTACTTATTACTATATAGGCATTGTGGTCCTCGAGGAGCTTGTATACATAGTTCACGTGCACTTGTTCTTCATATTTCTATACCAAATTGACATAATACCATTTGGAAAATAGAGTTATTCAAATAAAATAGTTCGTGTGGGTATTATTGGTGTCTCGTTGTTTAGATGGAAAGCTATTCATAAATAATACACATCTTAATTGCAAATTGTTACTGTAAAACAATTGGAGGGGATGCTAAATTCGTAAATGGTTTTGAAGCATGGATGATAAGGGAATAAGCTTAACAGTGACCCTTCAACATGTTTCAGAGATTATTATTTGAGAAAAAGATATATGCTGTGATAATTTACGAGTTTTATCACATTGTCACTATATTATTCATTATTCAGGTTTAATCTTCAAAATAATAATACAAATGAATGGTGAAAGATATACTAACGGTATATAAATCTTTGTATTGACAGTGTATGACATCACTCTTATTATTTTAACTTTATTGCATAAGTAGTTAAGACATATGTGTATGTAACTCTTGCATAAACTAATCTCCATGCAAGGTTTTAGGGGTAAAAGAAACAGAAAAAATCCTCACCCTTCTTCATAATCCTCACCCTTGGGTCCTGAAGTTCGTGGCTGAATTTTCATAATGCTAAAAAATCAATCGAATTAGTGATCATATACCAAATTGAATTGCCATATATTTGTTAATGTGTGTTGATCATGTCTTGTTTCTCCCATCAGGTAAAAAATGATTCTCTACAATACATTTTTCATTGAATGGTGTAAGGAACTTGTCTAGATTTAAATATGCAGTTCAGTATAATTTAGAGAACACCCCGTGATCCCTATGCATCCCAAACCTCTTTTGCCCCACCACCCTAGATGATACTAGTATATATAAAGAACTAAATTTCACGCAGTAGTATTAAGTTAGAATGAAACTTACATAGAAGAAATAAAATATTCTCTTAAATAAAAGAAAAAAACACTTAGCCGCATACCCGTGAACCTTTCTCTTTTTGACCCATAAAATTATTCAGCATCTCACCCCTCACTTTTGGGAGAATATGTCGTAACAAAAAAAAGTACGAGATTACTTGAAAAATATATTTAAATTAAAATTTTATTAATTAAGTAATTTTTTAATCAATCATAATTAGTGATTACATTTTTTATAACATCAAATGTGCTCCCTCATCCTTCACAACTAAATTGTTGATCACCAAAAAAGTAAAAGACTTCAAAATATTGGAACTGACCTAGTGTTTTCTTTTATTAGACTAGAAAGGTTTAGTAAGTAGTAACAAAGTAATGGTTCAAATCACTCTTTTGATATCGTGTTCTTCATCCTTTTCCTTCAAAAAGAACGACTTGGGGGTTATACACCAAAAATAGCTTAAACGTATATTCAGATGAGAAGGCACTATATAGCATGAACTCTTCTCACCATTTCTTTTGCTGAGAACAGTTCATGCTTCTAAAATACCTTTTCATTAGACTTCTACAAAGGACCCTCCTACTAGCAGAGAACAAACATATTATCATGCATGTTGTTTGCTGTAGCTTTCTTAGTAATGTGTATATTATATTCTATGTGTGAATCAGCAGAAATCTCTCATTTTATATGATCCTTGTGAGTGAATGACTTTATAAGTGACAAAACTCATATAATTATTAGGTTAAGGTTTTGTTTTAAGATGTGATATTTTATTCATTAGTGGCACATTACACTTCACATGATCAGGGAGTAATGTGACTCTCCTTTGTAGATAATCTTTCGTATCATTAGACCATGCCATTCATGAACAGGCTTCATAAGATCCACTAAACTAAGTGAAATGATATAATATGGATTATTACAACAATATGATGGAAGGTCATACCTTGAGGAATAATGTGAATGTTAAATTTTGTTTCTTCTACAAATAAAAAATTAAAAAACAAGATAAAATTGGAGAAAGAAAAATATTTGTTTGTTTTAGAATTGATAGAAATAAAAAGAAATACGAGGGTGTTTGGAATTTAAAAAAAAATAAGAAAATAAAAAATTGGAAAGTGATAGAAGATTTTGGGAAATAAATAATGTAATTTCAGTATTAATAATAGAAAGTGAGAAAACTTTCACCAATAAAAGTTTGGGTCATTTCAATTCTATTAGTTTGTATACTTTTCTAGCATAGAAAATTGATTAGAATTTGTTGGAATTTGGAAGTTATAAATAACATTTAGGCATTTCAAATATGTATGTTATTGTAATTGATATTCAATACAACTTAATTTATTTTCTTCATTATTCTTGATAATACACATTTTTCTCAAATATATCTTCATTTCATTTTTCCTCTGTTTTCTGCGACCGAATTTATTATGCATATTATTTCTCCTTTGTTGGCAGCTTGATACATGTGTATGCATAGGAGAGTGTACCGAAAGAATATTTATTCTTACTACTTCCGTATAAATTAACTCCTCTACACACCATTAATATCCTTAATCCATCACAAACAAAACAAATTTCTTTTTCTCCTCTTTTCTGTCATTATTTTCTTTCTCTCCACCATCAACCACTAATTGTTGGCTTTACATTCAATGTCTCCCTATGAATTTGAAATGGTCTTAACAACCAACAAGCTTAATATCCCAACATGTGACCCTTAGCATTAATGTCCCTCAAACACCTCTAACCATTAAGGAAATAAAGTTGTATCACTGAGCGGGATTGTTAACTTAACACCTCCATATGAATTCAGAATGGGCTTTACATCCCAACCCGTGGTGCTTAACATCTTAGTCCCTTAAGCTTTAAGGAAATTAAATAAAGTTTCCTTATCCCATTAAAATATAATTAACATAAACACAATTAATATAATGACTCATATTAATATAAATAATAACCCGATAAACATGACTAAATGATTGAATAATTGTTTTTTTACTTAGAGAAATGCATGTATTAAGATTTTGACAATATCACATATCAAAAATAACATATTATGAATATGGAGGGAGTCACTTGCTCCAAAAAAATAAGTTTTTTAAATTTACTCTTCATTTTAGCTATCAATTCAAGGGAAGTCTAATTGTTTAGATCTATTTATTAATTCAAATCATTGAATTTCCCTAAAATTGATGGCTAGGATATGGATTAAGTTTAAAAAATTTACTCTTTGAGTAATTTGAGTAAGTGAATCTTCTCTGTATGATATATATGCTTTTATTAACCCTATCCTATCTTGAAAAATTCTTCATATATATTCTCCTATATATGTCGTATTTGGGATTCATAGTAATGTAATTGAAGCTGCATTATTAAGTTATTGAGAATCTCAACGATTATATTTTGGATGATGACAAGATTGTGATGCAACAGTTCTTCATGTTCAGATTTTGAAAAATTCTCCATATTAACCACCACTATAATTTAAAATGTTACTAATAGTGCTTTGTCACTATCTAACAAAACTGCACTACCCCTATGTTTTTCTTTCCTGGTCATATCAGGCCATGGCTCCTACATCCCAAGCCACGGGAATATGAAGATAGGGTATAATTGTCAGTCCCACATAAATACTTTTATGACTCTAATATATATGTATTATTAATGTAAAGATTTATATAAAATTAATATATTATTTATTATTCATTTATATTATTTTTTTGAAGAATAAAAAATAATTAAAATAAACAATATGATGTAGTGATAATATATCAAACTCATACATTATCACTGCCGTATATTTTTCTACCTCTCTAGTTTTAATTCCATCCCTTTCTGGATCAACTTAGTGCTGCCTTAAAGTGACCTCTTAACTACTTCATAACAAAGATGCACATAAACTTTATCTTTTTAGTGAATCGTTAATGATGGCTTATGGAGCATACATTTAGTCATAAAGTTATCCAGCATTATTTATTTGTTCGTTATTCACGTAATACAGCCAAGTTCCCACGTCGGCTGATTAAAACTACACTAACTTTATTCTATCAACAACGCTTATACAATGTTCTTGTGGGGGTGATATGGGTTGGCACACGCCAACGCGAACCATAGAGTGCCTCCTTTTTCGTTATATTAATTAATTCTGAAACAGGAAAAAAACTAATACATATACATGACTTGCATGCTAACGGAGATTTAATACGTACGCGTCCCTATATAAAAATGTTATTTAATAGATTGTACCTATTTTTGGTACACTCTATGTCTTAAAACGAATTACTCTTTAGCTGTCCATTAGAGGACACCATTAGGGTGTGTATGGGATAAGTTTAGTTTATTCGGATCAACCCAATATTTTGACATGGTCATTTACTTGTTGGATATATATGAAATTAACTAGATCATAACTTATTATATGTTTCAGAATAAATAAAATAATTATAAATCTATGCCTCTTATAACTGATATCTAGTTATAAAGATTAAATAGAGTCATAGTTGTTCAGAAGTGTAAACACTTATCCAAAAAAATTAGTTCATTATTCATATAATAATAATAATGAAAATGCATAAAAGCATAACTTACCACCTACCAAAAATATTGGATCAACTCTCTTTTATTAGTTTGGATTTTCTCCGATATTGGGCACTCCAATATTGGAATATGAAGAATTTGATAATTTTTTATTTTATTTTATTAAAAACAAGTAAAATCTCTACTGTTGAAAAACTGGAACCATGTAAGTTTGCATTTAGATTTAATGACTTACTCAGGAATAGGAGTAGATTTGCTGTCTAAAAAGTGTGTCATTTCATATATCACTATTTATGATTAATTAAAAAATATATTTAAGACAAAAATTGAACAATTAAATATATTTTTGACAAATCATAAACAAACACATTTTTTTGGAAATAATATTCATCGGAGTCATATATGTGTAGTTTGGAAGTTGAAGAATCGTGCATATGAACCTATGACATGAACACTTGTAACGCGTGTTTAGTCAAAAGCAGGTTTCTAATTTCAGTGGCCCATCAATTAGACTTCACCAGGCACTATTGACCAAATCCAAGATTAGATGTCACACACAGATTACTTTAAAATATGATAATAAAGTGACTTCTTTGTCATTTATCTTCTTAAATTAACTAATTACTTAATACATGTTTTATTTTTGATATTATTATAAATAAATAAAAGATATATCTAATAAAAAATAAGATTATGTCAAATAATTTATAAATTAATGAGATAAATTATCTATTGATACAACCAAATACTTTATTCTCTTAAAATATATTATTACAGTACTTTGAAATGTTGATTTTACTTTATTCTGCTCAGACAATTTTTTATACTTATTTTATACCAATTAATCCAAACATTTTGCTTAAAAGTTATAATTATATGATTAATGATTATAAAGTATAAGTATAAAACAAGGGGCAGACAAAAAAACAAGAATATCATTTAAAATTCTTTTTTGTTAGTTCAGGAAAAGAGAAGAAAGTAATTGGTGTAAATAAGAAAGAATTGATCTAAAATTAAATAATGGTGGAATAAAATTAAATAATACATCATCATGCAAGTAAGAACCTAGAAATTATTTTATAGTCCACTTTCAAATACATTTAAGCCATTGCTTATATTTGCTGCAATGCTCTATCCTACTATCATCATGGGTTAACATCAATCGGCCACTATGAATGTCAATCATTTTCAAAAGACCGACATAGTTTGAGGAAATGGTTATATTGATATGATATGACAAAGTCAGTACCTTTTATGTCGAAAAACTTTCTTTCATATTAAAGATAAGATCACGCTCTCTGAATAATACATGTTCATTTTATTCACACAACAAATGTAGTCCAAATCTAGCTATGTTAGTCTCAAATAGGTCGAGAAAGTACAAGATTACAACGTTCACAATGAACGCATACATCATTTGGAATGTTGACAATTTCACCCTACAATAAAGGAAGATACATGTATTCTCATACTACTTTTTATTTCTAAAGCATAAACTTATAAATAATAACAAGCATTTGAGTTAATTTTAAGGTACTCATCCAAAATTATTCAAGGCCAATATTATCAGGGAGTAGATATAAATTCTAACCAACCCTTCAACATTAAAGAATGCTATCATATTATATTAGATTTATATGTTTCTTGGACAAATATGTAATAATTTCTTGTAAGGTATGCTTCAAAATTATCCTTGTTAGCCTTTTTTGGTTTGAGCCACATGCCTCCTATTATTGAGGCAGGTAAGACCACAATAAATAACAAAGTCCTTCTTACTAATTAAATATTTAATGTAATTGTATTTTCATATACTTGAACCTCTTGTTAAGGTAGAATGAATCTCTTCAAGTTAATTCACTTGCTTGCTATCTTTGCTAACTTAACTAACTAACTACAATAATTTAGTCTTAAGTTACTAACATTGCTAACTTATTTTTCTAGCTTTAGTTAGCCGGCTTTCTCCTTCTTGGACCTACTTTCTAATTATGGTATTCCACCTATCGCCGCCTTTCCTCTTTTTTTAAATAACAATCAACCACAATCTCTCTTTCTCTTTCCCTTTCTACTTTATATATACGTGTATATATATATATATATATATATATATATATATATGTGTGTGTGCTTATATGTTGTGACAACATTAATCTAAGAGGCAAAGTCTACTAATAAATTCAACAATACAAAAAGATATGATGGCAAGTGCAAGCATCAACCTTCCTCCTGGGTTTATCTTCTCTCCAACAGATGAAGAACTCGTCTTTCATTTTCTCTATTCTAAGGCTTCTCTTCTACCACGCCATCCCAACATTATCCCTGACCTTGATCTTTCTTTTCTAGATCCTTGGGAATTAAATGGTATGCTTAGTTCAATTTCGTCACTTAATTACTCAATATATTGTTACCAATGATATCTCCCCACTCTCTGAATTAATTCTTTATTCAAAAGGTGATGAGATACCTTGATACTACTAAATATTGCGGTATAACAGTATGTTGAATGCATGTATAAAAGAAAAACATTAAATTAGTATTTATATTTAACTTATACAGGTAAAGCTTTGTCAAGTGGAAATGACTACTATTTCTTCACAAAAGTGAAGGAACACAGAGGCACAGAAAATGGGTATTGGAGGGAAATAGGTGTAACCTATCCTATATTCTCAGCCATTGACAAGAAAGTAGGAATCAAGAAGTACCTTGTATTCCACGTTGGAGAGAGTCCACAAGGTACTGAAACAAGTTGGGTAATGCAAGAATATCATATTTGCTCTTTTGGGTCTGACACTTCATGTTACCAAAGCACTGCTAACAGAAGACAAAAACATGTAAGTGAAAGTCTTCAATTATTTAGTTATATAAGCATATTTTTATAGAATATGAGATTTGTTGTATTAAATCATGCATTAAACATTAATAAAAACATTACATATCAATTAAATTTTATTATTGTTATTTTTAGTTCATTATCATTGGAGTATGACAAAGACATAACATAAGACGATAGATAGATATATTTTCATTTTGTAGACATGGCAAATAAATGAACCTTCTATAATTTTGAATTTTATCCCCTAAATATATTGTGCATGGCAGGACCAAAGTTGGAGCAACTGGGTTTTATGTCGAGTGTATGAAAACAAGTCTCAAAACTTCTATTGCCATGACGATGACAGTGGATCAGAACTTTCATTGCTAGACGAAGTTTATATGTGCTTGGATGAAGATTTGGAAGAAATAAGCATGCCTAAATAGATTTAATTAAATATGTAGCAATACAATTTCTCAATTATAACGTTCATTTTACTGGCAAATTAGGGCCTCATTTGTTTAGTACTTATTTCCATAAGGATAATTTTTTTATTTAATTTCGACACTCCATAAGACATTGTGTTTTTATACATAAAATAAAACAATTTCATTATTTCTACATCAAAATTTTAACAATATATTTGACACTATAGGATATAAATTTATTTCTATCGCATCTATATTTTATGAGTGTAATGTTTATAATTGATAGAGTAAAAAATTATACACAGATAAATATCATTATTTATTCACTGATATTACTTTTATTTAAAAGTTAATAATAATTAAAAACAAATGGTAAATGATACAATAACAATGTAAAAAACTATCATAATTTTAGTGCGTACATATTTTTCCTCCTATTTTATCTTTTTTGTGTATAGATATCTTCCAAAGTACATTGAAAAAAGAAGAAAAGACATTAGAGACACTATTGGTGTTTAGCCTTTGATGTAAAAAAGGCATTTTCCATAGAATATAATAAGATACTGTGTTATATCGATAA
Source organism: Lupinus angustifolius (assembly GCF_001865875.1). Taxonomy (NCBI): domain Eukaryota; kingdom Viridiplantae; phylum Streptophyta; class Magnoliopsida; order Fabales; family Fabaceae; genus Lupinus; species Lupinus angustifolius. The sequence goes on from NC_032023.1 coordinate 12,222,074, forward strand.
GGTAAAGTGGAAATAAATATACGCGAATAAGGTTTTATCTATAGATCCTCTCACAGGTGATGATATATGAATCTCTGGAATAGACCACGCTTGGAGGGGATGAACCTCCTAAAAGGAAAAAAAATATTCTCATTTTTTAATTGCAAAACTGGGTAAAGGCAACACACATATATATCAACCCAGTTTTATCCTAACAACTTTCTCACCCATACAAAAAATATAAAGGAGTACAAAAATAGTGGGGCAACCCAACAATTTGCAAGAGACCCGTAGCCATTGCATAGAGGGACTTTGAGAAACCATTTCCTCCACTGGGTCCAGTTCTTTTACTGCGTCAACTAGGCCACTTGATAGAGGGATTTTGTTACACCCTTCCTTCCTTAAGGTACAAATTAAATGGGGTATTCCTATGAACTTGAGAAAATGATTCTCAAATTAAATGGGGGTATCCCTAAGAACAAAGAAAGATATAACAGTGTAAACCATTTTTATCATTTTATATAATATAGAATAACATTTTTACTATTATAAATACAAGTAAAATCAAATATTTGATGGAGATGATCCTTATTCACTTAATTAAGGATTCAAGTTACTTAGTTTGGTTATTGATAAGCATATCTAAAAATAGCTTATTGATAGCAACTACCTCAATCAAGAGTTTTAAGTGTCAGCAACTTTTTGGGTCCTCACATACACCTCCTCCACATTACTATCACATACACCCACTTGAGCCAGGCATCTTCTATTCTTTACCAGCTTATCAAAAAAAATATTACCTTATTTGTCTCTACTAAAAATCAAGTATATTATTAAAAAAATAATAACTTACTTTTTATAAGATTATATATTTTTTTAACGAAATGGTTATTTCTTATCCGTGGTAAAGAATATAAGATGTCAAGCTTATATATAATGAGACCATATATACTATTCTAAAAGTATACTTTTATGTGTCATTATTTAAACTTCCATAATTTACTATTTTTCTCATCAACCATAAACAATACTACATGTTATATCATATTTTTTGAGATAAAAAATGTGTTATCATATAGAATCCACGTTAACTATGACTTGCAAATAATATCATAGGCGCATTTATTAATAATATTTAGCACATAAGTTTACCTGTAAAATGTTGTAATGCACATAAATTGTTAGAGTTAGTTTTTTGTTTAGTGTAATTTTATAAATTCAGTTTACCTTGAAAAGGTACGAAACTGATGAAAAAGAAAATAATTAAAAATATATAGTTTTTCAAGAAAATCTGAATTAACCTAGGTCTAAAGAATGAGCAAAAAGCTGCGAAACAACAATCCATTGTGGTTGATGGGCTTTAACCGAGGCCCATATTTTGAAGGTTGAAAAACCCTAGAATCAATGCCTATATAATCGTTCACAAATACACACCAGCCTCACCTTTATCTATCCCTACTGTTCTTCTTCTTCTTCTTCTTCTTCTTCAATTTAGTATCGTTTTTAACATGAGTAGTTCAATCGAATGGTGTAGTTTCTGAAAAGCAAGATCAGCTTCTTGATTGTACCTTTATTTATCCATGGTCCAGTCAATTATATTTTACTACCTTGCGATATCAAATTAGAGCAGTGTCACTCGTCTGGATTTGATTTCTTGTGATCTTTCAGGCCCTTTATTATTGTTACAATTATGTCTCTTTATTTTCATTATCTTTGTTAAGCAAACGCACTCTGTCCCAAAACAGTTAATGTTTTGAGGCAATTTCTTCGTTTGCGATATTGATTTTCCAATTCCCAAATAACAATATTGTTTCTGTGGTCTGTTTTGAAGCCTATCGGAATTGTTGTTGGGATATATATTTTTCAAAACCAATCTTCTTTTTTTTATATGCCGATAGATGGATTATTTTTAACTTAATCGTTTCATTTTGTACGGACTGCATTTTCCAAGTGCTGAGAAATATTACAACTCTGTGTGTGTATTTTTACAATTTCATTTCATGTTTTGCAGAGAGAGAAAATTCTATGTTCATCAAAAATTGGTTGTTGAGAACTAAAATTCACATTAAACGGCAATATATAATTGGAATCTTAATTTGATTAAAAATAATCTGATTCATGGAAAAACCATAATTTGTCCCTTGTTTGCTCTGATCTAAACGATTTTCTCTGTCGCCATTTACAGTTCGTTTTCTATTTTCTACTGAAGCACAATCTAGGAAGAACAAGATGGGCACATTTTTAGCAAATTGTTCTTAATACATATCAGAGACGTACCCACCATTTAGCAGAATGTAGAGACTGATTTGAAATACATATTAAAAATGATTTAATTAAAATTCAATAATAACAGATATACTGGACTTTAGGATCTTAACAGTATAATAAGAATCCTTATATAAATAATCTTTGATGAGAATCACCTGAGAATGATTAGCTGCATTATGAATCACTTTAAAAGTGGACAAAGCATGTAGTAGATTTTCTTGGAGCAACAGTGAAATCTTAATGACAATGAAATTAATGGAAGGCACTGATTGTATGCAGTTTTCAATAATTTCGTGCATGTCCTCAAGATCTTTCAATATTATCTTATGTTGATGAGGCCAATCAAAAATCTTTCAATATCATCCGAATATTGCAATTTCTGAATTTTGATAATAAATGTTTCTGTAGAGTTTTAGTACTTTGATAGGCTTGGAAATTTTGTAGAAGGTGATAATGTGAGGAAGTTCTATGTTGTGTTAATTCTTTTGGTTTTTGCAAAACTTGAAATTGGAATGTGGATGTTGTAAACTTTATTGGTGATTTCGAAGAAAGCTGAGAAGAAAGGAAGTTGATATTCTGTAGTATATTGGCACTACCATTTAGACATTTTGTTAGTGTAGTTCATATAAAATATCTTAATTTTAAGGTAAATTAATTTTGCTTATTGCACTAAAATCCCGTTGTTATTGACTTGCTCACAAACGCTGAACACCAACGAAACCATGTCAATGCCATCCATATAAAAAAACAGAGATCTCCTCTATTAGGAATATCCTATTTCGCCTTGTGTATGGGTGCAGCCTGCAAATTTGTTTTTCATAACCCCTTGTAGATATAAGAATATTAAGTTTGACAAGATAAACTTAGAAATGAATATAATGGGGAGAAACTTTATGTAAGGAAAACATTATGTAAAATATTAGGTAAACACTAGGTTTTATTATCAAATGAATCCAATTTTTAGAGTAAGAAAGCCCAAGAAAAACATTAGGTAAAACCAAAAGGAAATATTTAAAGATTAATGATTTGTCAATGAACATGATTTATGGTAAAATATTGTGGTGTCACTCGATCCATATGTCCAACCTCGCCTAATGGGATCAAGGTTTGGTTGATGTTGGAGAATTTTTTGGATGAATAGTTTTAATATTTTATATGAAGTTTAGGCTTTAATATTTGATAGTTGAACAAATATCGTTAAATCACATTACATCATAATTTAATTGAATTTTATATGTTATATAGTCTTGTATTCAATTGCATGTACATGGTGGAAAATGTATATGCTGATCTTCCAATTGTACATCACATTTAGCCTTAGTTCGTGTTCTAATAAGATGAAGAGAATAAAGTTGTTTTGTTGATATATGATGTTATCTATAATTGGGGACTATAACTTTTCTTTATAAGGAGTACATAATCTTCGTAAGAGTGGTGCTCCTTTGTATTCATATTCTTTCATGTTTCTTGAAGAGTGATCTCATTTGAATTCAAATTCTTTCATGAAATGAAATCCTTCCTCATTCTCTTATTTCTAATTTGCTCATAATAAAAATATAAATAAAAGTTTTGGTATTTTTACAATAATTTACATGATAATTATTAATATATTCATATTCATAAATATTATTATTTGATTTATAGCACTTTAATTGACTAATAAAAATAATGATTCTTATGCATTTAAATGTTATGTGTAACCTATAATTTCTAACTATATGTGCATCAACCACCATTTACCTATATTGATTTATATGGTGATAGTATAAAAAAAGACCCGTTTGTCTAATAAAAAAATCTCATTGAAATGATCTATTTTCAATGATGAAAACGATTGCTCATTCAGCTGACTATATTTTGTGAGATCAACTTCTCTTCTTCATCCTGTGAAATTGTTTTTACATGAGACATTGTTATTGTAATTTACAACAATTATAAATTACTCTTTAACACGTTTTGTGGCATTGCTTAAAAAGTGAGCAAACTATCAACTACATTGTCTCCAAGGATAAAACAACCTAGATCTTTGTTATCAAATTCTTATTGCACTATAACAATCAATTTCGAATACACCCACCACAATATGATTACCGATGTCAATTCTCAAAATTCTCACAACATGATTATCCATGTCAATTCTTGAAATGCTTACAATATGGTTACTTATGGCAATTCTTTTCCCTCAATACTGACTAACAATGTCATTTCTCAAAATTCTCGCAATTTGGCTACATGTGCCAATTCTTAGTATAATGGAAAGAAAGGGAGAAAAGTTTGCCAAAAATGCATCAGCGAAAAAAAGAAAAAGTTGAATGAAAATGCATTCAACTTAGGGCGAATTATAATTATAATGAGGGAGAATGTCTCTATTTATAATATGAGATTTTTTTTTCCAAATTCTCCATTTCACCAATATGGGACTTGAGAGTTGTTTTTTTATTTAAAATTCTCCTATGTGGGATTTGAGAGTTTTTTAGATTTCATACCCAAAAGTTTTCACTAATAACTTTCAACCAACCAAGTTCAAAAAATCAATTTGTGTTCTTGTACCACTAGAAGATTTTAAATTACATCCTAGTCAAAATTTGACCTCTATATATCTAATGTAATATCTTCATGCACTAGTTTTAAAATTCATTTGCCAATTGTTTCTTTAACATTTGTCTTAAATTTAATATATCTTATACTCAAATGTATCTATATCTTATACTACTTATGATGTTCTTAATATTGTTTTATTCTCTATTCCAAGTCAATTATTGAATATTGGCTAAAAGACAAAGATGATAAAAAGACTTTCTTGAGCTAAGCAAAAAAGAAGCGGCTAAAGATCATCTTGAAGAAATGGAGAATTTCTAGCCAAGTAAAAAGAAGTGGCTATGGTGAAACTAACATTAATGCTCTTTTCTTTTGGCCACATAATCTTCAAGAGCTTTGGTTATAAATAAGAGTGTTTCATGCAATTGTAAGACACACCAAATACTTAGTTTAGTCATATTCTTTCTTCTTGTTCTCTTGTTCTAATTGTGTAAGAAATATTTGAGTGAGAGTGAAATTGAGTGTACTTGAGTTTTGGGAAGTGAGTGAAACACTTGTAGTTCTCTTTTATCATAGTTGAATAATCTTTGTTGTTCTTCAGTTGTGAACATAGGCAAATTACCGAACCACATTAAATTCTCGGTGCCATTTTCTCTATTATATTTTCTCCATGGGTCTTCCGCTCCAACAAACTGGTATTAGAGCTCGTAGAACTCTTGCATGCTAAGTTGTACAATCTAAAAGAAAATTCTTAGTATGCTCTGTATTCGCAACATTGTCTGATCTTACACGCCAAAAAAGAATTGTTCTTGTTATTGGAAAAGTATAATAGTGTGAAAGTCCATGTCTAGGAAAGTTTTGCCTTAGGAAAGAACTGATATTTAAGCGTGTCTGTTAAGACCCACCTCTCTTTCTTGGGAACTTTTTTGGTGTATGTTCACAGACTATGATGTTGTTCTGGTATACGGTTATCATGGCGAGTGCTAAAATTGATTTTGAGAAATTTAATAGAGAAAATGAATTCAACCTCTAGCGATTGAAGATGAAAGCTCTATTAGTTCATCAAGGCTTAAGCAAAGCCTTAGAAGGTAGAAACAAGTTACCACAGAGTCTGACCGAGGGCAAGAATGATGAAAACTTGGAAAAATCACAAAATGCAATTTTGTTGTGCTTGAGAGATGAAGTTTTACGAGAAGTGCCAGATGAAACTACAGCTACTTCATTATGGTTGAAGCTGGAAAGCCTGTACATGACGAAGTCACTCACCAACAGGCTGTATTTGAAGAAAAGAATATATATTTTTCAAATGCAGGAAGGAAAATCCATAAAAGATCATATAGATGAATTTAACAAAATTATTCTTGCTATAAAGAATATTGATGTTAAAATTGAAGATGGAGACCAATCAATTCTTCTACTATGTTCCCTACCAAGCTCTTATGAGCGCTTCATCGACACCATGATGTATGGTCGAGAAGATCTGACCTTGGACGAAGTAAATGCGGCATTTCACTCGAAAGAAGTGAAGAAAAGAGTATCAAATTTGAGATCTCAAGGCTCAAGTGATAGTCTTTTTTCTAGAGAAAGAATAGATAGGCGAAATCAATTTAGTGATAGAGGGAAATCTAGGTTCAAGTCTAAAGCAAAACCTAGAAAATATAAATGTTTTCATTGCCACAAGGAGGGGCATATAAGAAAGAATTGCCCAAAGTGCAAAGGCAAGGAAAACATTTATGAATATGGAGATGCAACTGTAGCAAATGGCTACGATAGTGCACATGCACTAATAGTCTTAGAGCACGACTCAAAAGATGAATGAATACTTGATTATGGATGCTCATATCACATGTGTCCCATTAAGGATTAGTTTTCCACTTACCAAACCTTAGATGGGGGCAAAGTCCTTTTGGGAAATAATGCTCCATACAAGGTCATCGACACAATTAGAATCAAGATGTTCGACAGAATCGTAAGGACGTTGACAGATGTAAGGCATGTTCCAGAATTGAAGAAAAATATGATTTTCTTGGGAACACTAAATTCAAAAGGTTATAGCTACAAAGGTGAAGGTGAAGCTATAAGAATATCTAAAGGTGCTATGATTGTAATGAAAGGAAATAAAAAAAAATAGCCTCTATATGCTACAAGGAAACATAATCACGGGTGTTGGTGCTGCCTCCTCAACATTTGATTCTGATGTCACCAAATTATGGCATCTAAGAATTGGTCATGTCAATGAAAGAGGTCTAGCCGAGTTGGCCAAACTAGGATTACTATGCGGTCAACAAGTCGGGAAGGTAGACTTTTGTGAACACTGTTTTCGGAAAACAATGTCGGATAAAATTCAATGTTGCAGTTCATCGAACAAGAGGCACGTTGGATTATGTACATTCTGACTTGTGGGGTCCTTCCCAAGTACCTTCTCATGGTGGTAGCAGATATGTTAACATTCATTGATGACTATTCAAGGAAGGTATGAATCTTCAAATTTGAAACACAAAAGTGAGGCATTTGTCAAGTTCAAACAGTGGAAACCTTGATCGAAAGCAAATTGGGAGAAAGATCAAGAGACTGAGAACTGACAATGGTCTAGAATTCTGGAGCAGAGAATTCAGAAATTTTTGCAAGGATCACGGTATTGTGAGACATTATACCGTGAGGTACACTTCACAACAAAATGGACTTGTAGAACAAATGAACAAAACCTTACTTGAAAGGACAAGATGTATGTTGTCAAATGCTGGATTTCCAAAAGAATTTTGGGCGGAAGCTGTCAATACAACTTGTTACTTGATCATTAGATGTCGATCAACTGCCATTGGTTTTAAAACTCCAGAAGAGATGCGGTCGAGTATTCCGGCAAATTATGAAAATTTGAGGATATTTGGTTGTCATGCATATGCTCATAACAAAGAAGGAAAACTTGATGCAAGAGCATTGAAATGCATTTTTCTTGGATATCCTGATGGTGTGAAAGGATATAAGTTATGGTGGCCAGAGAAAAGAAAGTGCATTATTAGTAGAGATGTTACTTTTAATGAAGCTGAAATGCTAAAGCCTCATACAGAGTCATCAAGTGAAAATGAAGATCCTAATATCTTGGAGAAGGTGGAGTTTAAGGTGGAGCCAACAAAAGGAAAAACACTTGACTAAGAAGAAGAAGTCCATGATGCATATACTGATACCAATATCTCTCAATTATAACATTATCAGTTGGCTAGGGACAAGCAAATGAGGGATATAAAACCTCTAAAAAAGCATGACTATGCTGATCTGGTGTCATACGCTCTAAATGTTGTTGATGATATTAGTAAGTCTGGACCACAGTCATATGAAGAAGCTATCAACAACAAAGAAGCTTCCAAATGGATTTCTGCCATGACAAAGGAAATTGAGTCTCTTCATAAGAATCATACTTATGAAGCGGCCGAAGGCTCAAAAGATTGTTGGATGCAAATGGGTCTTTAAGAAGAAGGAAGGAATCCCTAGGGTTGAAGATGCAAGATTCAAGGCGCGATTAGTGGCCAAAGGTTTTACACAAAGAGAAATCATTGATTTCAATGAAGTTTTCTCTCATGTGGTAAAACATAATTATATTCGCATTCTACTAGCAATTGTCGCTCAATTTGATCTAGAACTTGAGCAACTAGATGTCAAAACGACATTCTTGCATGGTGAGTTGGAGGAACAAATCTACATTATACAACCTGGAGGATTTGAATTTCAAGGGATGAAAGATCATGTTTGCTTGCTGAAGAAATCTTTATATGGCCTAAAACAATATTCCATACAATGGTATCGACAATTTGACACTTTCATGCTTGAAAATGGATATTCTAGAAGTGAAGATGATAGTTACATCTACTACAAGAAGCTTGCAAATAATTCATTCATATATTTGCTTTTATATGTTGATGACATGTTGATCGCATGTAAGAACATGTCAGATATTAGAAACTTGAAAGCTCAATTGAACTCAGAGTTTGAAATGAAAGACTTAGGAGGTGGAAAGAAAATTCTAGGAATGGAGATTCGTAGGGATAGAAAAGAGGGAACACTCTTTCTATCACAAAAGAAGTATATTGAGAAAGTGTTGGAACGCTTTGGCATGCAGAACGCTAAACTAGTCACTACTTCATTGGCGACTCATTTCAAACTTTCATTGGCCTTGTGTCCACAAACTGAGAATGAAAAAGAGGAGATGTCAAATGTGCCTTATGCTAGTGCGGTTGACAGTCTCATGTATATCATGGTATGCACTAGACCAGATATTGCTCATGCATTAAGTGTGGTAAGCAGATATATTGCAAATCTTGGTAAAGTTCACTGGAAGGCTGTGAAGTGGATTATGCGCTACCTGAAATGTACCACAAATATAAGGCTTTTGTATGGTAAAGTCAAAGATGTTGGAAACAAGATCACTGGATATGTTGACTCGGATTATGCTGGAGATCTAGATAAGCGAAGATCGCTCACCGGATATGTCTTTACATTGTGTGGTTGTACTATTAGTTAGAAAGCAACACTACAATCAATTGTTGCTTTGTCTACAACTGAGGCATAGTACATCGCAATAACATAAGTTGTAAAGGAAACCATTTGGGAGAAAGATCTAATTGAAGAGTTGAGTATACAACTCGAAGAAACAACCATCTATTGTGATGGTCAAAGTGTTATACATCTGACAAAAAATTCAATGTATCATGAAAGAACTAAGCATATTGATGTTCAGATGCACTTTATCAGAGACATAGTGGAGAGAGAAGTTGTTAGAGTGGAGAAAATACTCACTGCAGATAATATGGCAGACATGATAACGAAACCAGTTCCAACTACCAAGTTTAGACATCGTCTGGACTTGATTAATGTTCTGAATCTCTAGTGAGCATGAAGAAGAGTAGCAGAAGAATAACTATGATAGTCTTTTAGTGAAGGTGAGATTTATTGAATATTGGCCAAAAGAAAAAGATGATGAAAAAACTTTCTTGAGCCAAGCAAAAAAGTAGCTAAAGATCATTTTGAAGAAATAGAGAATTTCTAGCCAAGTAAAAAGAAGTGGCTATGGTGAAACCAACATTAATGCTATTTTCTTTTGGCCACATAATCTTCAAGAACTTTGACCATAAATAGGAGTGCTCCATGTCATTGGAAAGACACATCAAATACTTAGTTTAGTGCATATTCTCTTTTCTTGTTCTAATTGTGTAAGAAATAATTGAGTGAGACTGAAATTGGGTGTACTTCGGTTTTGGGAAGTAAGTGAAACATTTGTAGTTGTCTTTTATCATAGTGAAGTAATCATTGTTGCTCTTCAGCTGTGGACATATGCAAATTGTCGAACCACATTAAATTATCGGTGTCATTTTTTCTATTATATTTTCTCTATGAGTCTTCCGCTCTAACATCAATTATATATTATCATATGAATAAAAAAAATTAAAACAAAAGATAATATTATAATTGGGGTGAGAGTGAAATGACATATAGTTTGGGTCTCTGTCCGTGAAATCTCGTCACACAAACTTGGATCATGAGCTTTCCTAAAATAGAGTGTCCCATCAATTTTTTACAAACATAAGCCGTAGAATTTAACTAATACTCCCATTTAGAGTGGACAACCACCAAAACAAAATGAGCATGATTTCTTTTCGCTTTCCCTTAATCTCATTGCTAAATTTGCACCAAACAAAACAAAAGATAATTATCCTTCTTCATACATTTTCTATCCCTCTTTTTCATCCATAATCATTTCCACTTCTCACTTCCATTTTATCTTCCAAGAACAAAACCAAAATCATTTTCTTTTATATTCAAATTTTGCATGAAAATCTCATTAGTTAATGTTGTTGTTATGGAACATTGTGCATGCTACTAGTGCCTTGGTAAAAGCAAGGTAGTGCATATTTGATACATAACATTAGGAAGAAGAAGCATCTATTAGGATTGTATATATACATAAGAGGTGAAAGTTGTTGTAGATATTCAAAAGGTGGTGATTGAAGTAATAAGGAAAAATGGCTCCTAAGCCGGCAAATGCAACAGATGAGTATATAGTTTGCTATGCTCCAACCATGATAACAACGAATGGGATATGGCAAGGAGATAACCCTTTGGATTATTCTCTGCCTCTCTTTATCTTGCAATTATCTTTAGTTGTGGCTGCCACTCGCATTTTTGTCTTCATCCTCAAGCCCTTTCGCCAGCCACGGGTCATTTCTGAAGTTTTGGTTAGTAGTAATCTTTTCTTTATTACTCAATGATGATTAAATATGAATAATAGATGATGCAACGACAATGTAAAAAAATTTTATATTATGAGTGCATACACTTTTTTCGTGATAAAACATTACATGGTTGCCGTCACAAATATTCTTTATGGTTAGGAAACACATACTAGCTCATTATTTGACATCTACCAACCTAATTTTATAGAGTCTTTTGGTCTTAATGCCACAATGAAGGACATAAGCTAGATGAAGAATGGAGAAGGCTTAGTATATATAAGATCATAACATGAGTGATCCGATAATATAAGCATGAGGGCATGACAAAGTTAGAAGAGTTTCACCGAGACGACAAAAAAACAATACTTTAGTTATTGGGGATAAGTTAGAATATTTCTTTAAAAAAATTCCAGATGTATCAAACAACTATGAACCACTCTATGAGAACCTTGATAAAATTACACCAATCTTTAAAAATGCTTTTACACATCAAAATGATTTGGGTACCATTTGCCTGACTAAGAAATCCTCCATTGTCATTGCTGCTAAATGTTATTTTTGTGACATAGTTACATGAAATGGTGCAGGGTGGAGTACTGTTAGGTCCTTCAGTGCTTGGGAAAAGTACAGCATTTGCTAATGCAGTGTTTCCTCTAAGAAGTGTGATGGTGATTGAAACAATGGCAAATGTTGGTCTCCTTTATTTTCTCTTCTTGGTAGGGGTTGAAATGGACATATCTGTACTAAGAAGTGTAGGTAAAAAAGCAGTTGCTGCAGCAATTTCTGGTATGATCTTGCCTTTCATGATTGGAGCTGCATTCTCCTACCTTCTGCATAGAGAATATGACAATCACATGAGCCAAGGCACTTACATTTTATTCCTTGGTGTTGCTCTCTCGGTCACTGCATTTCCTGTTCTTGCTAGGATCCTTGCCGAGCTCAAACTCATCAACACTGAGTTGGGAAGGATTGCTCTCTCAGCTGCACTCATTAATGATGTGTGTGCTTGGATTCTGTTAGCCTTCGCAATCACATTGGCAGATAGCGAAACAACTTCCTTGGCTTCCCTTTGGGTTCTGTTGTCGAGCGTGGTGTTTGTGGCCTTCTGTGTTTATGCCGTTAGGCCTGCAGCCTCATGGATAGTTAGGAAAACCCCTGAGGGAGAATCCTTCAGCGAGTTTTATATATCTCTCATATTAGCCGGTGTTATGATCTCAGGTTTCATCACAGATGCAATTGGAACTCATTCTGTTTTCGGAGCTTTTGTGTTTGGTTTGGCAATACCAAATGGACCACTTGGTGTTACTCTTGTGGAAAAGCTTGAGGACTTTGTTTCAGGACTTTTGCTCCCTCTCTTTTTTGCCATTAGTGGCTTAAAAACTAATATAGGACTTGTTAGAGGAACCTACACCTGGTCAATACTAATTCTTGTCATTTTTCTAGCCTGCATTGGCAAAATTGCTGGGACTCTAATCGTTGCGTTCTTTTATCAAATGCCGATTCGTGAACGAGCTACCCTTGGCTTACTCATGAACACAAAAGATTACACCAATCTTTAAAAATGCTTTTACACATCAAAATGATTTGGGTACCATTTGCCTGACTAAGAAATCCTCCATTGTCATTGCTGCTAAATGTTATTTTTGTGACATAGTTACATGAAATGGTGCAGGGTGGAGTACTGTTAGGTCCTTCAGTGCTTGGGAAAAGTACAGCATTTGCTAATGCAGTGTTTCCTCTAAGAAGTGTGATGGTGATTGAAACAATGGCAAATGTTGGTCTCCTTTATTTTCTCTTCTTGGTAGGGGTTGAAATGGACATATCTGTACTAAGAAGTGTAGGTAAAAAAGCAGTTGCTGCAGCAATTTCTGGTATGATCTTGCCTTTCATGATTGGAGCTGCATTCTCCTACCTTCTGCATAGAGAATATGACAATCACATGAGCCAAGGCACTTACATTTTATTCCTTGGTGTTGCTCTCTCGGTCACTGCATTTCCTGTTCTTGCTAGGATCCTTGCCGAGCTCAAACTCATCAACACTGAGTTGGGAAGGATTGCTCTCTCAGCTGCACTCATTAATGATGTGTGTGCTTGGATTCTGTTAGCCTTCGCAATCACATTGGCAGATAGCGAAACAACTTCCTTGGCTTCCCTTTGGGTTCTGTTGTCGAGCGTGGTGTTTGTGGCCTTCTGTGTTTATGCCGTTAGGCCTGCAGCCTCATGGATAGTTAGGAAAACCCCTGAGGGAGAATCCTTCAGCGAGTTTTATATATCTCTCATATTAGCCGGTGTTATGATCTCAGGTTTCATCACAGATGCAATTGGAACTCATTCTGTTTTCGGAGCTTTTGTGTTTGGTTTGGCAATACCAAATGGACCACTTGGTGTTACTCTTGTGGAAAAGCTTGAGGACTTTGTTTCAGGACTTTTGCTCCCTCTCTTTTTTGCCATTAGTGGCTTAAAAACTAATATAGGACTTGTTAGAGGAACCTACACCTGGTCAATACTAATTCTTGTCATTTTTCTAGCCTGCATTGGCAAAATTGCTGGGACTCTAATCGTTGCGTTCTTTTATCAAATGCCGATTCGTGAAGGAGCTACCCTTGGCTTACTCATGAACACAAAAGGTCTTGTTGAAATGATTGTGCTCAATGTTGGAAAGGACCAAAAGGTACTAATACCACATGATTTATGCTACACGTGCAAAAATATTCACCAGAATGAGCAATGCTACAACACACTCTTTTTGAACTTGTTATGACATGAGTCCATCTATTAATTTAGTGGACCTCACATTGGATTCCGCAGATAAAAAGTGGGTTTGTAATGTGTGATTGAAAGAGTATATTGCTAGCAATTCTGTTTCCAGAAATTTCTAAGCATTAAAAACAATGACAAATAATTTTGGCAAAAAAATTATGGCTCTTCAGTATTTTGGTATTTTCCAATAATATATAGTGTTGTTGTTTCTGCTAACTTATTTCCTCTCAATGAGTCATTTATTCATTTTAACCATTTAAAACATCTTACAGGTTTTTGATGATGAATCATTTGCAATCATGGTTATTATAACCGTACTAATGACCGCAATCATTGTACCTTCCATATCAGTCATTTACAAACCATCAAGGAGGTCCACATATTACAAAAGAAGAACAGTTCAGATGTCAAAACCAGATGGTGAGTTTAGAATCTTGGTATGTATCCATAGCCCTAGAAATGTGCCAACAATGATCAACTTCCTTGAAGCCTCAAATCCAACAAAGAAGTCCCCGATATGCGTCTATGTTCTCCATCTGGTGGAACTTAGCGGTCGTACATCTGCGATGCTGATTGTTCACAATAGCCGAAAACCAGATTACCCTGCACTTAATAGGACTGAAGCACAATCTGATCATATAATCAATGCCTTTGAAAACTATGAGCAGCATGCTTCTTTTGTATCTGTCCAGCCCTTAACTGCTATCTCCCCTTACTCCACAATGCATGATGATATATGCAATTTGGCCGAGGATAAGCGAGTTTCGTTAATCATTGTTCCTTTCCATAAACAACAAACAGTTGATGGTGGCATGGAAGCAACAAACATGGCATTTAGAGGCATAAATCAAAATGTGCTAGCAAATGCACCATGCTCGGTTGGAATACTAGTTGACCGAAACCTAAGCGGCTCAAACCGTTTGGCTTCAAATCAAGTATCTCATCATGTAGCCATTTTATTTTTCGGAGGACCAGATGATAGAGAGGCCTTATGCTATGGATGGAGAATGTTGGAGCATCCAGGGATAAGCCTAACTGTGATGCGATTCGTCCCAGGGAAACTAGTAGCATCGGATCATGCGAAGAAGCATTCTAGCATAGATTTAGATGAACCAAGGGTACTAACAGTGGAAACAGATAAAAATATGCAAAAACAGCTTGATGAGAAGCTCATACATGAATTCAGGATGAGGAATGAGAACGATGATTCGGTCGATTATGTCGAGAAAGTAGTTAACAACGGGGAGGAGACAGTCGCAGCAATAAGGACAATGGACGACATTCATGACCTTTTCATTGTAGGAAGAGGCCAAGGGATGATATCACCACTCACAGCAGGAATCACTGATTGGAGTGAGTGCCCCGAGATCGGGGCAATTGGTGATTTGTTAGCATCCTCGGATTTTGCAGCAACTGCTTCAGTTTTAGTAGTGCAACAATATGTTGGGGTAGGGTCCAATGGAGAAGGGATGGATACACCAGAGAGTAAAGTGCAGACAAATGAAGAGTTTATTAGTGAGTTAAGTCAACATTCAGCACCACCACCAAGGGGAGGACATAATGTTTTCAATACAGAACGTTTATGAGTGTAGTACCTATTTTGGTGCCAAATTGAAACCTCAAGAGGACTGTTACAAATTTTCTCTGCATCATTGATTTTTGTATTGTCTTCTGGTTTAGTTCCTTTTTTGTTTGTACTTATAAATCTTATAGAAATGTACATACAGTTTCATGTATTTATAAGCACAACTTGTTTTTTTCATAACCTTTGTCCTTCAAGACCCTAATATAAGTAAATTTGACAAGATTATGTATTTATAGTAGTGAGGGGTTTCACTAATTTGTGTAAATTGATAGTGAAAGAGTATCACTCAGGATCAGATTCAATTAGTTGTTATAACCATTGAATTATGTTATTTAAGTTATTCTGTTACAAGGCTTATAAATTGCCTTCCCTTTAACTCCTATATAATAAGCAATGTACACATATCACATAAGACTCAGTGAATGCTATACAGTCTCTTTAATCTTTCTATTATCTTACTCTATCTTATTCATAATCCAGGTTTCTTGGTCCCTTTCAGATAGGTTTAAACTTCAATCTCATTCTTGTACTGAATAATGAAAGAAGAAATTATTTTGATAACTACCATGAAGAAACTACTTTAGAAAATTTCGATGTTTATAAATCAAATTAGTAAATGGCCAAGTTGTCAAGAAATTGTGATAGTTGTTCAAATAAAAAGAGGGTGACTTTAGGCACTACCATAAGTTTGATTGTCTTGTCCCAAGAAAGGTAGAGGTTAAAATTCTGGAAACAGTCTCTTCCACTTGTTAGGTAAGGCGGCTGCTTACATTTATCATTCCGTAAACTCCACTAGGTAGTGACTTCGTGCACTGAACAAATCTTTAATTATTTTGTCAACAAATGTTAATATTTAGTATTTGTTATGGGTGAGACCCGAACCATCAATCTTCTTCACTCGAATCCTTCATCCTAACCATCATATCATAACTCTTTATTTTTTAAATTTGTTATGAGTGAGACTCGAAGTTATAATCTTCTGCACTTCGTTTCTTAAAGCTTTCATCCTCACCAGAACGAACACCTTATAACCCCTGACAGCTGATTAATCATTCACATAAAAATTCTAAGAAATAAAAAGAGAATTTCACTTTAAGCCAAAAAGGCTTGGATTGGGGAATTATTTTTTAACACCATGCAATGTTGTTTTACGTTTTAAAGTATATTTGCAATGCATCTAAATGAGGAATGCCTGGATCCCACTTAACCAGATTAAGGCTTAATTTTTTGTTGTTGTATGTAAATAAAGAATGTAAAAAGTAATAAATAAAGATAAATATGTATTATATCAATATTAAGTTATTAACAATTGATATTCAAATAGTGTGTAGTTCAAGGCGTCAAGCAACTACAAGATGCACTCACCACATCATATCAAAATATTGAATGAAGAATTATCAGAAATGCACTACTGCCATTTCACACAACCTAATCCCCACATCAAAACTTAAAGTTCAGGCTCTACACAGTGTGGCAATTTGTTCTGAAATGCAAACAATAACATTTATCATACTTGGAAAGCCTAGACCGGATTTGGTTCGTTTTACATAAAACTATTGAGACAAGAGATTAAAAGAATAATAACAGAACCGTTTACTTTTCTGATTAAATTTGATAGAAAACCAGCTAGTCTTACTGATTTTTAGTTCATAACCAAATTTAACTGAAAATGATTAACTTAACCTTGTATGATTTAAGAGTGAAACAATAAACTATAGGAGGAAAATGAATAATTTATAGTTGACAAGGTCTAGAGAGGTAAGAAATTCAGACATACTCTGCTTATATATACTCAAGTTTTTACATTTTACTTTGAATGTGTATGATACATTTTGTATATTTGTGCTAAATAGTACTTTTTTTATGCTAAGTAGACAAGAATTTTATTTTCCCTTTTCTGGTCGTTACTCAAGAATTCCTTAAAATAACACGTACTCCAACAATTAAAGTGCTTATGCTAAAAAATAACTGCATCAAATAAACCCTGAAACTTATTTGACCCATTGAGGAAGCTCAATTGGTTAAGATGGAGAAAAAATATGTTAATACAAACCATATAAACCCTACCAACAAGAGATTGATTTAATAATGTAATACTCTACAAGATTTTTAAGATGATGAAAGAGTCAAATGTTCAATTCTTAAGGACGATACTTGTTGGAAAAGACAAATACGCACCCAAAATAAATTAGTTTATTACTCATGTATCCTACAATTAAAAAACATAAACCATATATTCAACCGGCCAATCCAAACCCATTCTAGATTGTTTACATTGATTTACACCTTTTTTGGATGAAGTGGTTTGTAAAGAATATGAAAGGCCAACCTTATTCTTAGCGGGGCCATCTAGTTTTGTTTTGTTGATAAAATGCTAGCCCATTTTCGTTGATACATATGATCACATTTTTTTTCTTCAAAAAATACACATTCATAACATATCGAAGTAATGTCACCAAAGACACAAATAATTTTGTCCATAAATATATTTTTATTTAAATAAAAAACACGGAGGCAAGGTTATAAATAAGGCTTTGAAGTTTGAAGTTGATATTTTGAAGTTCAGATGTACACTTTCCTTTTTTTACTCTAGCAATAAGATATTTTCAATATAAAACAAAGTACACTAAATTTACTTTTGGAATTATTTGATTCTAAAATTATATACTCAAATAAGGCATTTATATTGAAAAGAATTTGTTACTAAAGTTAAAGTCTCATTTAGATTATCCCTACACATTAAGAGAGACTAATGTTCAGCTTTCGGTTGGGTGAACCCTTAATGCACACCAAAAACCATCTCACTCCCTCTCTAATGACCTAATAACAACCAACATATCAATATGATATACTTCAATGACAACCTTGTCTTCAAGGTTGAGTTTGATAGGGTAGAAACCATAAAATATACTTATAAGATTATTTATAAGTCATCTATCAAGAATCCTCATTCATTAATGGTAGTTTAAGAATTTTGCTTTGAGCTGCAGCAACTTGAAAGAACAAATTTCCTGGTTGATTTGTTGGGCATTCCTAAACAAGTGGCTCATAGTTACAGTTCAAAAACCACTAAGAAGTGGACCCTTTGATGGGGGCAGCAATTCGCAAATTTAATGATAGGTGCCTTTATTAAAGCATGAGAAGCACAGGAAAATATTGGAAACATGCAATGATTGATTTCTTGAAAACCTAACGAGAGGTTCACAATGTTATTGTTCAATTGTTATAATGGCATAAATTTCCTAAAATCACAATTCCATATCATAAAGCAGGAACAATGTCAATTTGGCCTGCTGGATATGTTTTCCACTTTAATTATCATAGAAATTTCGTTGTTTGTCATGTTATTCAAAGATTTCAAGTTATACAAGAAACTAAGAATGGTGACATTATAGTCAACTATTTAATTTTGACTATCCAGAAGGAATTAGGATCCTCTATAGTATTATAAAGGGGAATCTTTCTCCTTTTATTTTCAATGACAAAAATATTATCTCATAATATATAAAAAGATAAAAGTATCATACCATAATTTTTATTTTATTTTTTATACATATATCTCCGGTAGTGGAGATCATCCCTACTCATCCAAAACATTAAACATGTATTATCCCTGTTCAATGTTCCTTTGAGTTGTAATTTACATACTCTATTGAAAGTTGATCTTTCAAGAGGAGGAGAGTGCGTTTAAAATAAACATGTCATTGCCATTGTTTCTTCTCATGCAAGTTCCCTCACGAGATTATATCAAAGAATATTTATTCCTTTACCTACTACATTTAAAAAGTCACATTTACTTAAATTTTTAATATTAATCATTTAAATAATATTCAATTATCAAAATTCATTATTATCATTTCTTATACTTCCATCATTCAATATTAATTAAGCATGTGCCAATTGAGTTTTTGAGAAGAATAAAAAGTAATAAAAAACATAACAAACATCTCATTAAATTATTGCATGTCTCTTAAAAGTTTCCTTTTCCATTTCTCCATCTTCAAAGTCCAATTCACAAATGAATTCAGAAATGATATGCACAAAGTTAGATGATCATTCAAAATATCAATTATCAACATGTAAAATAACATATTTTTGATCAAGTAATTTTAACTCATATTATTATCCTACTGTAATTATTAATATTTTTAATGGAAAACAAAAAGGAAAAATAACAGTTAATAGTTATTAATTTCAAATAATATATGGAATAGATGAAAAGTATGGAAGCTAAAATTAAATAGAGGTGGAAGAAGGGATAATAAGTGGAAAGAGAGACTCACTAGAAAGTGGAGCTTGATATATAATAGTAAATACTCCTATTGTGGACAAAATAGTGTTCAAAGCCCAAATTTTATTTTCCAGTAAGCTTTACTAAAAAGTTTTATTGGTGGCTCTGTTTTTGTCAATTTGTTGTTTGGTCTCTTTCTCTGTTCCATTTCTCTTTGTTGCCAAACTTACCTGTTCCCCGGGGAACATTTATTTAATTTTGTTCTCTTGCCTCACTTGACAGAGATGTTCGTAGAATATATTGTATAGGTTAAGGGTTGGTCTTTTCCATGTATTTTTTATTTTATTTTTTGTGGTTTCGGCTTTGGTTCATATAAACAATTATTTCTTAATAAAGTTTTGTTACCCTTATATAGCATTTTCAATTTAAGATTTATATATGAAAAGTAGGTGGCGAAAGAGTTTACTAACTTAAAAGTATATGGGTAAGTCGTATTGATAGTGTTAGAAAAAAGACTATGATGAGGAGAGCATCAAGAATGATAAAGCTACCTTAGAGAATGGATGCATGTGTGTCTCTTTGAAAACGGGACATAGTGCTAGCTTACTACATAATAAATTAAGTAATTCTTAACTCATCATTTGTCCTTAAAGTTGATCATATAACTTACTACATACATATTTCACATTAATGCCTCTCAATCTTCAATCACTTCTTATTGTTTCATTTCTCCATCTTCAATTTTTACTATTATTTTATTCAATTGGAAGCAAGGAGGGTGCTAAC
This sequence comes from Lupinus angustifolius, assembly GCF_001865875.1. Classification (NCBI taxonomy): domain Eukaryota; kingdom Viridiplantae; phylum Streptophyta; class Magnoliopsida; order Fabales; family Fabaceae; genus Lupinus; species Lupinus angustifolius. Next base: position 12,242,445 of record NC_032023.1, read on the forward strand.
CCTCCCTTATTTATGGACAAAAAACTTACATCCCCCACTTGCTTTTGCTGACATGAATTAAGAAAGTATCAAATAGTTGTAAACATTAAAGAAGAACAAAAAATCTTCCAAACGAAAATATATGAAACGAGGTATTAAGAGGTAAGTATAATGTCACTTAATGTCATCTGAACATAATGATAACATACATCTTCAGAAAAATGTTTAGTACAATTAAATTAAGCCCTAATTATTTTGGTGCTATTTTCCCTTCAGTGAACTAGTAAAAAATTACATTGCAACCATTTCCAATGTTATGCTTGCAATGGTATGTTAGAGTAGTATATTAACTAGTTAGCTAATAGGAGCATAAATGCTAAGACTAAATGAAAGGTAACAAAAATACGGATTCATCTTAATATATAATAAAATGTGCTACTAATTTGAGCGTTGTGAGTAGTTAGTTAAAAAGTATGTTAAATAATTAATGGTGTGAGAAGCAAAAAAAAATACCTTAGCATATAGGAGTACGGTATTAGCTTAAGCAATTGGGCATATGGCTAAGATGACTAGGTATAAAATGAGTAATGATATATTATCATACTTATAAATCAATTATTAATAAATAGATTATAATTTCTTGATAGATGTATTTTTCTTATGACGAATGAAAATTTCTAAGATGATATATCATTTCTAGTATAAAAAATTAGGGATATAGAATCCATCTGGCTGTTCCATTGATATGAAATGGATGACTTTGTGAGAAGTGATGTATAATGATGACAAAAAATGGGGATGATGTGGTGGTGGGAAAGTTTGGCCAGTCAAAAACTTGAAAGTAGCACAAGTCAGAACAGAGCCTCAAGATGGATAGCGTGATAGACTGATAAACCCGTTCCATGATTCCTACTGATGCATGCACATGCTTATTCCCCTATACGTGCATGTATTCAAATTTTGGTTACCTTCACTTCTAGAATTCTACTAGTCTATGAAATTGAAAATTCAAATTCCACTAAGATCTCATAATCTCGGGAGAAAGTGCTAAAAATTCTAATCTTGTTAAAAATGAGTAACACTAAGAAGGAAGTGGTGTGAAAAAAGAACAAAAAATACAATATGTAATAATTGTTATATCATTCTATTTATAGTTATTTTTATTCTTGAAATTAAGATTAAAAATATCAATTCATTCTCCCGTATTGGAGAGTATTTCTGCTCCTTAAAAATGTAATCATATTTAACACTTGAATCATATTATCTATTCAAAGCTAAGTGAAATGTTCATAATTACTTGGCTATTACCATGCAAGTTGAATTAGTGAGTTTGGAGCTAAAAAATTAGAAAATGCATATAAAATTCAATTGTCATATTAGATTAAGCTTAGAATATAAATTTCATCTAGCCATTAATTAGACACAACATAAATTACATTATAGTTGCCAGGGAGTTTTGTAGCACATGGTTTGGCTATCCGACTTGATGACTCAGTAGAAGATATTTATTATAGTTCGAACTAGAAACAAGAGATGAAATAAAAAAAATGTATGCTCATGCTATCAACATAAGTAGAAACAAAATGTATACTAAGTATAAAAAACATATAAATTGACAGAGTCAAAATTTCAAGACATTAGATTTATAGATTCAATTCATTCACTGGAAGAACATGATTGCAAATAAGAGGGAAGTGAATTAGTTGACTTAAAGTTTTAGAAACATTTTCTGCAAAATGTAAGAGTTAATGTGCAACGGATAATATTGCAGAAAAATAAACAAGTTTAAAGTAAAGAAGAAATGGTAAGGAGAGTACACAAGTATTTTATATTGGTTCACCTTCTTGTCCACCGAAGGCTACGTCCAGTACTCTTGCAACACAAGATATTTTTCACTAAACATTACGAGTTGTAATTACAATATCTCACACCGAGATCTCTCTGTACCTTACACACTCACTAATATTTATACCTTGAAAAACATTTTCCAAGTCACTCTATCCCCTTTCTATTCACACCCTTGTGAAAGAAAGATTGTTTGCAATGAATGGAGAATTACAACAATGGCTTTGGATTGCCTTTACAAGTATGAAATATTATATCACTTGCAATCCAATCAACTCTCTTTATATGCTTAGTAATAATGCTCAACATATTTGTGAAAGCTTTTGAAGCAATTACTCAGAATAAATTCTCTA
>NC_032023.1:12244721-12247881 GCF_001865875.1 Lupinus angustifolius
TTAAGAGCTCAGTGCGAAAGTGCAGAAAACAGTGAGAGAATTTATGAGAGTTGTATGAAAGTTGTGTGTAGATGTTGTGAGAGTTTAGAGTCTTTATATAGGCTTTCCAAACACCCAAGGTGCCTTTCTGAAAGTGTAGGAGTTGTTTGGAGTGAAGAGATTTTGGTTGGAGTGAAACCATTTCGTTTTGAAATATGAAATCTCATTCAACAGTCCTCAGTAATCGATTACTGTCATTGAGTAATTGATTACCCAAACATACTGTCCACTTGATTTTTAAATTCAAATTTGAGTAATCGATTACACCACTTTTGTAAAACTGGTAATCTGTTACTCAAATGCAATAATGGATTACTTTGAGCAGTTTTAAGTTTGATAACTCTTTTTCTCTCACATGTAACTTGTTACTTGAATTAAGTAACCCGTTACACATCTTTTCAAAAATTGTTTTAAGTATTTTCAAAGTGTTTCATTATTCTTTAAAAATGGTTTTGAGCATTACTACTTTGCATAAGTAAGAGTTTTAGGATAGAAGTACCTATAGAAACTTATTCTAACCTTCTTGAAGCTTTAATCTTCTTTGTCTTCATAAGTATTCTTCCTTTTCTTCTTTTTGGTGATGTTGGTGTCTTCAATTGCCAAGGCCAGGAGCAAAGATCTTCTTCACATTCACTTCTAAGCATGATTGTCAAAATCATCTGCTGCATTACATTGAGAAAAGTCAGAAAACGTTGACCTCTGTTCATTGGTTTCTTGATCTTCAGCACATTGGTTCCAGTTCTATATCGAGAAGTACTCATGACTCAGAACCTACTTATTAGATTCTATTAGAAATATAAAAAATGTTGATGTTGCTCTTGGAAGAGAGTAAGTTTGAAAGGTGAGGAAGAATGTGAATGTTACATAATTAATATTTGATGATAAAAGGAAATTTTGGTGTTTTCCTATAAATTTGGACAATGATGTCAGAAACTATAGAGTTACAAGGTGGTCAGGTGATAAGAATGGATGATTAAGGGAATAGACTCAAATAGATTAATGGTTCAAATCTCACTCACCACAAAATTCTAACATATTATTATTTGCTTATTGTGAACACTCATTTTTTTGTCTGGCATAGAAAAAAGCACAACATTTAAAATGAAAATAATAAAACGATTTTTACTTAATTTCAATTAATAAAATAATTAAAACCATGTTATGGAGAAAATATAATAAATACTAGTATTAAATTTATGTTGATAAGGTTCTTAAATCTAAATGATTGGGTTAACCGGAAATATAACAAATGATAATACTAAATTTATGTTGATAAAATTCCTAATTCAAAGTGATTGGGTTAACCAAAAATTCAAAATTAATAAAAGTAAGAAAAATGAATTAAATTAAAATGGATCCTAAAAAAACTATAATCATTTTTCTAAGAAAAATGGGATAAAAATAATCTTTTATTATTATTTTGCTTTTTCGAATTTTATTATAAAAAAAAGGATAATTAATGTTTTTATTATTAATTTTATAATTAAATTCGAATTTATAATAAATAAAATAAGTGAGGTATTATAAATATCCCTTTTAAATTCCAAATAAAAAATAAAATAATTTATTATTTTTATTTTTCGAAAATATAATTTTAAAATAATGTAAACATATTCAAAGATATTTTTATTTATTTTTTGTTGAATTAATTCAGATATATAAAAAAATAAATACATAAACCATTTTAAAATATTTTTTAAATAAAAAAATAATAAAACACCAAGTCAAATATGACTTGGTGAGTGCCTATTAATATAGGATTATGGGTTAATAGATATTATTTTGTTAGTAATTTGTTAGGATAAATAGGGGTTAGTGGTAGTAGGTTTTCCCCCCTGTTGGTTCCAAAAATAACACTGAAAATACTCCCCCTGCAAAAGAAGCCTAGTAATTGTGAGAAAGAGATAATTTTTCATTCTGAGCGATCTAGTACAATGATCGAGGCCGTACCTGATACAAATAATATAACAATTAAAACTGCAGTACTAGGAAGTGACTCCTAGGTCGTTTCCCAATGATTATCTTTCAGGCAAAGCTTCAAACACCTTATACTCACACACACACAAGGGGGGTTTTGCTGTTGGATAGTATGAACATAAATCAAAATCAGAAACAGTAGTTAAACAATGTAATAAAACGGCTAAATCTCTTTGGTTCATCTGTTCACAACTCAATCCTCGGTTTCAAAAGATTATTTTCATATTCCAACCATTAACTTCCGAATTTGTTGAGAATCAATTAACTAAGCGATAATCACTTCAAAGTTCCAGAACATAAACATCAAACTAAGCGAAATCAGTAAAGATATGAAACGATTAACAAATTCACACGAACTAAGCATTCATGCACTAGGGAGAGTAAATCAACTAAGTGAAGATAAACTCAACCAACCAGTTTCTAAGCAATGGTATTCAGAAAAGATAGAAGAAATCAACAATAAAGAAACCGAAAATGCATTAATAACAAAACCTCAAGAGTTGTGATACATTACCAAAGGAACTTAGTCCAGAAATTTAGCCTTCCATGGCAATGGAAGAGCAAACCAAAAATGAGAAAATGAAGAGCAAACCCTAGCAGAGCACAAAGAGGGAAAACGGAAATGTGGTTTTTTCAAAATGAGGCAAAGTGAAAGTGTTTGTGTTTGGAGTGGGGAATCCGAATTTAACCCCTCCAACACACATAAACCGAATTGGGCCTAAACAATGGGCCCAAAACCAAATTACAATAAAACTAAGTCCTAAATTAAAAATACAATCTTCACTTCAACACATATCCTCGACTTCCATAATGCCAAAAATGCCATTGGTGCCAAATGTGATCTGAAAATGATAATAGATTTAATCAGGTCAAATAATCCCAAATTAACTCATTTTAGGAATATTAGTCCAATAAAGTCTAAAACACTAAACCATGTGAAACAAACTCAATTAGGCATCAAGAATCATCAATCATGCTAAATTAAGGTTATGAATAGTGTGTAATATATTGCTCATCAAATACCCCCACACTTAACCTTTTGTACTCCTGGGCAATATCAAGAAATAAGGCTATGCTAACCAATATGCACCAAAGTGAGTCATGCAAGAAGATCACAAAAACTAGAAACCTAAGAAAATCACAT
>NC_032023.1:12247981-12248310 GCF_001865875.1 Lupinus angustifolius
ACATGTATCAAATGAAGATCCATAAACTATAAAATCATACATAAACACCTCTATGCAATTCTCTAAAAAGTCACTGAAAATGCTCACCATACACCGCTGGAATGTACCAGGGGCGTTGCATAGGCCAAAAGGCATCCTCCTATAGGAAAAAATGCCAAAGGGGCAGGAGAATGTGGTCTTCTCCTGATCCTCAGGAACAATATGGATATGGAAGTACCCAAAAAAACCATCAAGAAAACAGTAATGAGATTTACCTGCTAAGCGCTCAAGCATCTGATCAATAAATGCTAAGGGAAAGTGATCCTTTCTTGTTGCTTGGTTGAGCCTCC
>NC_032023.1:12248410-12250309 GCF_001865875.1 Lupinus angustifolius
TCATCCTCATCCTCATCCTCATGCTCACCCTCATCCTCATGCTCATCCTCATCCTCATCCTAACCCAAATCCTAATAATAATCCTAATCCTAATCCTAATCCTAATCCTAACCCTAACCCTAAACCTAATACTAATACTAATCCTAATCCTAAACCTAAGCCAAATCCTAATTCTAATCGTAATCCTATTCCTAATCCTAATTCTAATGCAAATCCTAATCCTCATCCTAATGCAAATCATAATCCTAATCCTAATCCTAATCCTAGTCCTAATCCCCATCCTCATCTTCATCCTTATGATCATCCTCATCCTCATCCTCATCGTCACCGTCATCCTTCTCCTCATCCTCATCCTCATAGTCATCCTAATCCTCATCCTCATCCTAATCCTAATCCTAACCCTAACCCTAATCCTAAAAATAATCCTAATCTTTATCCTAATCCTCATCCTAATCCCAATCCTCATCCTAATCCTCATTCTTTTGCTAATTCTAATCCTAATGCAAATCCGAATCCTAATGCCAATCCTCATCCTCATCCTCATCGTCACCGTCATCCGTATCCTTATCCTAATTGTCATCCTTATCCTCGTACTCATCCTCATCCTCATCCTCATCCTCATCCTCATCTTCATCCCCATCTCATCCTCATCGTAACCCTAATCCTAATCCTAATCCTAATCCTAATCCTAATCCTAATCCTAATCCTAATCCTCATGCTCGTCCTCATCCCCATCCTCATCCTCATCCTAATCCTAATCCTCAAGCTTATGCTCATCCTCATCCTCATCCTCATCCTCATCATCCTCATCCTCATCCTCATGCTCATCCTTATCCTCTTCCACATCCTCATCCTCATCCTCATCCTAATCCAAATCCTAATAATAACCCTATTCCTATTCCTAATCCTAAACCTAACCCTAACCCTAATACTAATCCTAATCCTAATCCTAATCCTAATGCTAATCCTAATCCTAATCCTCATAGTCATCGACATCCTAATCCTAATCCTATTCCTAATCCTAATCCTAATCATAATCCTAATCCTAATCCTAATCCTAATCCTCATCCTAAACCTAATCCTAATCCTCATCCTCATCCTAATCATATTCCAAATCATAATCCTAATCCTAATCCTAATCCTAATCCCAATCCTCATCCTAATCCTCATTCTCATGCTAATTCTAATCCTAATGCAAATCCGAATCCAAATGCAAATCCTCATCCTCTTCGTCACTATCATCCTTATCCTTATCCTCATCCTCATCCTCGTCCTCATCGTCATCCTCATCCTCATCCTGATCCTGATCCTCATCCTCTTCCTCTTCCTTATCCTCATCCTCATCCTCATCCTGATCCTTATCCTCATCCTCATCCTCATCCCCATCCTCATCCTCATCCTAACCCTAATCCTCATGCTCATCTTCAACCCCATCCTCATCCTCATCCTCATCCTAATCGTAATCCTCATGCTCATCCTCATCCTCATCCTCATCCTCATCCTCATGCTCATCCTCATCCTCATCCTAACCCAAATCCTAATAATAATCCTAATCCTAATCCTAATCCTAATCCTAACCCTAACCCTAATCCTAATCCTCATCCTCATCCTAATCATAATCCAAATCATAATCCTAATCCTAATCCTAATCCCAATCCTCATCCTAATCCTCATTCTCATGCTAATTCTAATCCTAATGCAAATCCGAATCCCAATGCAAATCCTCATCCTCTTCGTCACCGTCATCCTTATCCTTATCCTCATCCTCATCCTCATCCTCATCCTCATCCTCATCCTCATCCTGATCCTGATCCTCATCCTCTTCCTCTTCCTTATCCTCATCCTCATCCTCATCCTGATCCTTATCCTCATCCTCATCCTCATCCCCATCCTCATCCT
>NC_032023.1:12250409-12251124 GCF_001865875.1 Lupinus angustifolius
ATCCTTATCCTCATCCTCATCCTCATCCTCATCCTCATCCTCATCCTCATCCTCATCTTCATCCTCATCATCATCTTCATCCTATTCCTAATCCTAATCCTAATCCACATCCTTATCCTCAACCTCATCCTCATCCTCCTCCTCATCCTTATTGTAAACCTAATCCTAATCCTAACCCTAACCATAACCCTAACCCGAATACTAATCCTAATCCTAATCCTTATCCTAATACTAATCCTAATATTAATCCTAATCCTAATCCTAATCCTAAACCTAATCCTAATCCTAATCCTAATCCTAATGATAATCCTAATCACAATCATAATCCTAATCTTAATCCTAATACTAATCCTCATCCTTCTCTTCATCCTCATCCTCATCCTCATCCTCACACTAATCCGAACCATAATCCTAATCCTAATTCTAATCCTCATCCTAATCCTCATCCTCATCCTCATCCTAATCATAATCATAATCCTAATCCTAATCCAAATCCTAATCTTAATCCTAATCCGCATCCGCATCCGTATCCTCATCCTCATCCTCATCCTCATCCTCGTCCTCATCCTCATCAACATCCTAATCCTCATACACATCCTCGTCCTCATCCTAATCCTAACCCTAACCCTAACCCTAACCCTAACCCTAATACTAATCTTAATCCTTATCCTAATCCTAATCCTAATCCTAATGCTAATCCTAATCCTAATCCTAA
>NC_032023.1:12251700-12252779 GCF_001865875.1 Lupinus angustifolius
CTAATCCTAATCCTAATCCTAATCCTAATCCTAATCCTAATCCTAATCCTAATCCTAATCCTAATCCTAATCCTCATGTTCATCCTCATCCTCATCCTCATCTTCATCCTTATTTTCATCCTCATCCTAATCCTCATCCTCATCCTCATCTTCATCCTAATCCTCATCCCCATCCTGATCCTGATCCTCATCCATATCCTCATCCTTTTCCTCAGCCTCATCCTCATCCGCATCCCCATCCCCATTGCCATCCTCATCCTCATCCACATCCACATCCTCATCCTCATCCTCAACCTCATCCTAATCCTCATCCGCATCCTGATCCGCACCCTCATCCTCATCATCGTCCTCATTGCCATCATCATCCTCATCCTCATCCTCATCCTCATCCTCATCCTCATCCTCATCCTCATCCTCATCCTCATCCTAATCATAACCCTAATCCTCATGGTCATCCTCATCCTAATCATAACCCTAATCCTCATGGTCATCCTCATCCTCATGCTCATCCTAATGCTCATCCTCATCCTAATCCTCATCGTCATCCTCATCCTCATCCTCATCATCATCCTCATCCACATCATCATCCACATCATCATCCAAATCCTCATCCTTATCCTCATCCTCCTCCTCCTCAACATGATCCTCATCCTCATCCTCAATCTCATCCTCATCCTCATCCTCATCCCCATCCTCATCCTCATACTAATACGAACCATAATCACAATCCTAATCCTAATCCTCATCCTCCTCCTAATGATAGTCATAATCCTAATCCTAATCCTAATCCTAATTCGCATCCTCATACTCATCCTCATCCTCATCTTCATCCTATCCCTAATCCTAATCCTAATCCACATCCGTGTCCTCATCCTCATCCTTATCCTTATCGTAATCCTAATCCTAATCCTAACCCTAACCCTAACCCTAACCCTAATACTAATCCTAATCTTAATCCTAATCCTAATCCTAATACCAATCCTAATGATAATCCTAATCATAATCTTAATCCTAATACTAATCCTCATCCTCATCCTCATCCTCATCCTCATCCTCGTCCTCGTCCTCATCCTAACCCT
>NC_032023.1:12252879-12254192 GCF_001865875.1 Lupinus angustifolius
CCTCGTCCTCGTCCTCATCCTAACCCTAATCCTAATAATAATCCTAATCCTAATCCTAAGCCTAATCCTAACGCTAACCCTATGCCTAACCCTAACCCTAACCCTAATACCAACACTAATCCTAATCCTAATCCTAGTCCTAGTCCTAATCCTAATCCTAACCCTAATTCTCTGTCTCATGCTAATTCTAATCCTAATGCAAATCCTAATACTAATCATAATGCAAATCCTAATCCTAATCCTCATCCTCATCCTCATCCTCATCCTCATCCTCGTCCTCGTCCTCATCCTAACCCTNAATACTAATCCTAATCCTTATCCTAATCATGATCCTAATCATCATCCTAATCCTAATCCTAATCCTAATCTTAATCCTAATCCTAATCCTCGTCCTCTTCCTAATCCTTATTCTCATGCTAATTCTAATCCTAATGCAAATCCTCATCCTCATTGTCACCGTCATCCTTATCCTCATCCTCATCCTCATCCTCATCCTCATCATCATCCTCATCCTCATCCTAATCCTAATCCTAACCCTAAACCTAAGCCTAATAATAATCCTAATCCTAATCCTAACGCTAATCCTAATTCTAACCTTAACCCTAACCCTAATCCTAACAATAATCCTAATCCTAATCCTAACCCTAATCCTCATCCTCATTCTAATCCTCATTCTCATGCTAATTCTAATCCTAATCTAAATCCTAATCCTAATCCTAATCCTAATGCAAATCTTAATCCTAATCCTAATCCTAATCCTAATCTTAAACCCCATGCTCATCCTCAGCCTAATCGTCATCCTCATCCTCCTCCTCATCCTCATCCTCCTCCTCATCCTCATCCTCGTCCTCATTCTCATCCTCATCCTCATCCTCTTCCTCATCCTCATCCTTCTCCTCATCCTCATCCTCATCCTCATCCTCATCCTCATCCTCATCCTCATCTTCATCGTCACCGTCATCATTATCCTATCCTTATCCTCATACTCATCCTCATCCTCATCCTAATCCTAATCCTAACCCTAATCCTAATAATAATCCCAATCTTAATCATAATCCTAATAATAATCCTAGTCCTAATCCTCATCCTCATCCTATTCATAATCCTAATCTTAATTCTAATCCTAATCCTAATTCTCATCCTAATCCTCTTTCTCATGCTAATTCTAATCCTAATGCAAATCCTAATCGTCATGCAAATCCTCATCCTCATCGTCAATGCCATCCCCATCCTCATCCTCATCCTCATCCTCATCCTCATCCTCATCCTCATCCTCATCCTCATCCTCATCCTCATCCTCATCCTCATCCTCA
>NC_032023.1:12254292-12254516 GCF_001865875.1 Lupinus angustifolius
GTGGACAGCAAACGAACCTGGATAAAAATTCGCGTTGCAGGATTTGTTCTCTCTCTCTCTTTACGGTTTTCAATCGATTAATTTGTATATTTGATTCAACTGATACATTCTGTTCATTTGTTGTACTGGATGCTATTCTAATATACAAATTTCTAAGCTCTGTATTCGTTCTGTTATCGGTTATCTGTTCTGCATTTAATCGTTTCTGTAATTGCTTACTGGTT
>NC_032023.1:12254616-12255383 GCF_001865875.1 Lupinus angustifolius
CTTCCTAATCCTAATCCTAATCATAATCCTAATCCTAATCCTAATCCTAATCCTAATCCTAATCCTAATCCTAATCCTAATCCTAATCCTAATGCGAATCCTAATCCTAATCCTATTCCTAATCCTAATCCTTATTGTCATCCTCATCCTCACCCTCATCCTCACCCTCATCCTCATCCTAATCCTAATCCTCATCCTCATCCTCATACTCATCCTCACCTTCATCCTCATCCATACCCTAATCCTAATCCTAATCCTAATCCTATTCCTCATCCTCATCCTCATCCTAATCCTCATCCTCATCCTCATCCTCATGCTCATCCTCACCCTCATCCTCATCCTCACCCACACCGTCATCCTCATCCTAACCCTAATCCTAACCCTAATCCTAATCCTATTTCTAATCCTAATCCTAATCTCCATCCTCATCCTAATCCTCATCGTCATCCTCATACTCATCCTCACCCTCATCCTCACCCTCATACTCATCCTCATCCTCATCATCATCCTCAGGCTCATCCTCATGCTCATGCTTATCCTCATGCTCATCCTTATCCTCTTGATCATGCTCATCCTGGTCCTCATCCTCATGCTCATGATCATCCTCATCCTCATACTAATCCTCATCCTCATCCTCATGCTCCTGCTCATCCTTATCCTCATTCTCATGCGCATGCTCATCCTCATCCTCATCCTCATCCTCATCCTCATCCTCATCCTCATCCTCACCCTCATCCTCATCTCATCCTCATCCTCATCCTCATCCT
>NC_032023.1:12256843-12257160 GCF_001865875.1 Lupinus angustifolius
TCCTCATGCTCATCCTCATCCTCATCCACATCCTATCCTCATCATCATCCTCATCCTAATCCACTTCCTCATCCCCATCCTATTCTCATCCTCATCCTGTCCTCATCCTCGTCCACATCCTATCCTAATCCTCATTCTCGTCCTCATCCTATCCTCATCCTATCCTCATCCACATTCTCGTCCTCATCCTATCCTCAGCCTCATCCTAACCTCATACTCATTCTCGTCCACATCCTATCCTCTTCCTCATCATTATCCTATCCTCATTCTCATTCTCGTCCTCATCCTTTCCTCTTCCTCATCGTCATCCTCCTCTT
>NC_032023.1:12257260-12257771 GCF_001865875.1 Lupinus angustifolius
CGTCCTCATCCTATCCTCATCCTCATCTTCTTCCTCATCCTCATCCTCCTCCTCATCCGATCCTGATCCTCATTCTCGTCCTCATCCTATCCTCATCCTCATCCTCGTCGTGTTCATCATCCTATCTTCCTCCTCATTCTCGTCCTCATCCTCCTCCTCATCCTATCTTCCCCTTATCCTCATTCTACTCCTCATCCTATCCTCCTCCTCATCCTCATCCTATCCTAATTCTCATTCTCTTCCTCCTTATCCTCATCCTCTTCCTCGTCCTTATCCTCTCCTCATCCTCATCCTTATCCTATCCGCTTCCTTATCCTCATCCACGTCCTCATCCTCGTCCTCATCCTTATCCTCATCCTCATCCACGTCCTATCCTCATCCCCATCCCCATCCACATCCTATCCTCATCCTCATTCTCGTGCAAATCCTATCCTCATCCTCATCCGCATCCACGTCCTCATCCTCATTCTCGTCCTCATCCTATCCTCATCCTCATCCTCTTCTCATCCTC
>NC_032023.1:12258763-12259961 GCF_001865875.1 Lupinus angustifolius
TAATCCTAATCCTAATCCTAATCCTAATCCTAATCCTAATCCTAATCCTAATCCTAATCCTCATCCTAATCCTCGTAATCATTTTCATTCAAATCCTAATCATATTCCTAATCTTCATGGTCATGCTCATGCTCATCATCATCCTTATCCTCATCGTCATCCACATCCTCATCGTCATCCACATCCTCATCGTCATCCTAATCCTCCTTATCATCGTCATCTTCATCTTCATCCTCATCCTCATCCTCAGGCTCATCCTCATCCTCATCCTCATACACATCCTTATCCTTATCCTTATCCTCATCCTAATTCTAATACAAATACTAATGCTAATCATCATCCTCATCCCACCCTCATGATCATGCTCATGCTCATCCTCATCCTAATCCAAATTCTAATCGTAATTCTAACCCTCATCCTCATCCTCATCCTCCTCCTCCTCCTCCTCCTCATCCTCATCCTCAACCACATCCTCATCCTCATCCTAATCCTAATCTTAACCCTAATCCTAATCATAGCACTAATTCTAATCCTAATCCCAATCCTATGCCTAATCCTAATCCTAATCCTATTGCTAATCCTAATCCTAATCCTAATCTCAATCATAAGCCAAATCCTAATCCTAATCCTCATGCTCATGCTCATCCTCATGCTCATGCTCTCCTAATTCTAATCCTCGTCCACACCCTCATCCTCATCCACATCCTCATCCTCATCCTAATGCAAATCCTCATCCCAATCCTAATCCTAACCCTAATCGTAAACCTAATCCTTATCCTAATCCCAATCATAATTCTAATCCTAATCCTAATCCTAATCCTAATCCTGATCCTCATCCTCATCCTCATCCTCATCCTCATCCTCATCCTCATCCTCATCCTCATCCTCATCCTCATCCCCATCCGCATCCTCGTTCTCATCCTAATCCTAAATCAAATCCTAATCCTCATCCTCATCCTCTTCCTAATCCTAATCCTAATTCTAATCCTATTCCTGATCCTAATCGTAATCCTCATCCTCATCCTCATCCTCATCCTCATCCTCATCCTAATCCTAATCCTCATCCTCATCCTCATCCTCATCCTCATCCTCAACCACATCCTCATCCTCATCCTCATCCTCATCCTCATTCGCATCCTTATCCTCATCCTCATCCTCATGCTCATCCTAATCGTCATCCTCATACTGATCCTCATGC
>NC_032023.1:12260061-12260991 GCF_001865875.1 Lupinus angustifolius
CATCCGCATCCTCATCCTCATCCTCATCCTCATCCAGATCCTCATCCTCATCCTCATCCTCATTCTCATTCTCATCCTCATCCTCATCCCCATCCTCATCCTCATCCTCATCCTCATCCTAATGCTACTCCTTATCCTCATCATCATCGTCATCATAATCCTAATCCTAATACTCTTCGTCATCCTCATCCTAATCCTCATTCGTATCGTCATGTTCATCCTCATCCCCATCGTCATCCTCATCCTCGTTCTCATCCTCTTTCTTATCCTCATCCTCATCATCATTCTAGTCCTCATGATTATCCTCATCCTCATCCCCATGATCATCCTCATCCTGATACTCATCCTCATCCTCATCCTCATCCTCAACCTCATCCTCATCCTCATCATCATTCTAATCCTAATCCTAATCCTCATCCTGATCCTCGTCCTTATCCTCATCCTCATCCTCGTCCTAATCCTAATCCTAATCCTAGTCCTTATCCTAATCCTCATCCAAATCCTAATCCTAATCCTAATCCAAATCCTAATCCTAGTACTCTTCCTCATCCTCATCCTAATCCTCATTATCATCGTCATCTTCATCGTCATCCTCATCGTCACCCTCATCCTCAGCCTCATCCTCATCCTCATCCTCATCCACATGCTCATCTTAATCCTAATCCTAACCCTAACCCTAACCCTAATCCTAATCCTCATTCGTATCGTCATGTTCATCCTCATCCCCATCGTCATCCTCATCCTCGTTCTCATCCTCTTTCTTATCCTCATCCTCATCCCCATGCTCATCCTCATCCTGATACTCATCCTCATCCTTATCCTCATCCTCAACCTCATCCTCATCCTCACCCTCATCCTCATCCTCATCCTCATCCTCATCCTCATCCTCATCCTCATCCTCATCCTCATCCTCATCCTCATCCTCATCCT
>NC_032023.1:12261091-12263683 GCF_001865875.1 Lupinus angustifolius
CCTCATCCGCATCCTCATCCTCATCCTCATCCTCATCCTCATCCTCATCCTCATCCTCATCCTCATCCTCATACTTATACTAATCCTAATCCTCATCCTCATCCTCATTCTAATCCTCATCCTTATCCTAATCCTCATTCTCATCCATCCTCATCCTCATCCTCATCCTCATCCTCATCCTCATCCTCATCCTAATCCTCATAATAATCCTAATCCTCAACCTCATCCTAACCCTAACCCTAACTCTAATCCTAATTCTAATCCTAATCTTAATCCTCATCCTCATCCTCATCCTCATACCCATGCTCATCCTAATCCTCATCCTCATCCTCATCCGCATCCTCATCCTCATCCTCATCGTCATCCTCATCCTCATCCTCATCCTCATCCGCATCCTCATCCTCATCCCCATCCTAACCCTAAGCCTTATCCTAATCCTAACCCTAACCCTAATCCTAATCCTAATCCCAATCCTAATCTTAATCCTCATCCTGAACCTCATCCTCCTCCTCGTCCTCATCCTCATCCTCATCCTCATCCACATGCTCATGCTCATGCTCATCCTCATCCTCATCCTCATCCTCATCCTCATCCTCATCCTCATCCTCATCCTCATCCTCATCCTCTTCCTCATCCTTATCCTAATCCCCTTCCTCATCCTCATTCTCATCCTAATCCTCATCCTAATCCTAATCCTAATCCTAGTACTCTTCCTCATCCTCATCCTTATCCTAATCCTCATCCTCATCCTCATCGTGATCGACATCCTCATCCTCATGATCATCCTCATCCTCATCCTCATCCTCATCCTCATCCTCATCCTCATCCTCATGCTCATCCTCATCCTCATGCTCATCCTCATCCTCCATCCTAATCGTCATCCTCATCCTCATCCTAATACTCATCCTCATCCTAATCCTAATCCTAATCCTCATCCTCATCGCATCCTCATCCTCATCCTCATCCTCATGCTCATCCTAATCCTCAAGATCTTCCTTATTCTCATCCTAATGCTCATCCTCATCCTAATCCTCATCCTCATCCTGATCCTCATGCTCATCGTCGTCGTCATGCTCATCCTCATCCTCATCCTCATCCTCATCCTCATCCTCATCCTCATCCTCATCCTCATCCTCATCCTAATCCTAATCCTAATCCTCATCCTCATCCTCGTCCATATCCTCATCCTCATCCTCGTCCTAATCCTAATCCTAATCCTAGTCCTTATCCTAATCCTCATCCAAATCCTCATCCTAATCCAAATCTTAATCCTAGTACTCTTCCTCATCCTCATCCTCATCCTAATCCAAATCTTAATCCTAGTACTCTTCCTCATCCTCATCCTCATCCTAATCCAAATCCTAATCCTAGTACTCTTCCTCATCCTCATCCTCAACCTCATCCTCATCCTCATCCTCATCCTAATCCTAATCCTAATCCTCATCCTCATCCTCGTCCATATACTCATCCTCATCCTCGTCCTAATCCTAATCCTAATCCTAGTCCTTATCCTAATCCTCATCCAAATCCTCATCCTAATCCAAATCATAATCCTAGTACTCTTCCTCATCCTCATCCTAATCCTCATTATCATCGTCATCCTCATTGTCATCCTCATCCTCATGCTGATCCTCATCCTCAGCCTCATCCTCATTCTCATCCTCATCCTCATCCACATGCTCATCTTAATCCTGATCCTAACCCTAACCCTAACCCTAGTCCTAACCCTAAACCTAACCCTAATCCTAATCCTAATCCTAATCCTAATCCTCATCGTCATCCTAATCCTACTTATCATCGTCATATTCATCCTCATCGTCATCCTCATCCTCAGGCTCATCCTCATCCTCATCCTCATACTCATCCTTGTCCTTATCCTATCCCCATTCTAATAAAAATCCTAATCCTAATGCTAAACATCATCCTCATCCCATCCTCATCCTCATGCTCATCCTCATCCTAATCCAAATTCAAATCGTAATCCTAATCATAGCACTAATTCTAATCCTAATCATAGCACTAATTCTAATCCTAATCCCAATCCTAGGCCTAATCCTAATCCTAATCCAATTGCTAATCCTAATCCTAATCTCAATCATAAGCCTAATCCTAATCCTAATCCTCATGCTCATGCTCATCCTCATGCTCATGCTCTCCTAATTCTAATCCTCGTCCACATCCTCATCCTCATCCACATCCTCATCCTCATCCTCATCCTAATGCAAATCCTCATCCTAATCCTATTCCTAACCCTAATCGTAAACCTAATCCTAATCGTAATCCTAATCCCAATCATAATTCTAATCCTAATCCTAATCCTAATCCTAAGCCCAATCATAATTCTAATCCTAATCCTCATGCTCATTCTCATCCTCATCCTCATCCTCATCCTCTTCCTCTTCCTTATCCTCATCCTCATCCTCACCATCATTCTTGTCCTCATGATGTTCCTCATCTTTTTCCTTATCCTCATCCTCATCCTCATGCTGCTCCTAATCCTCATCCTCATCCTCATACTCATCCTCATGCTCGTCCTCATCCTCATCCTCATCCTCATCCTCATCCTCATCCTCATCCTCATCCTCATCCTCA
>NC_032023.1:12263783-12264976 GCF_001865875.1 Lupinus angustifolius
CCTCATCCTCATACTCATCCTCATGCTCGTCCTCATCCTCATCCTCATCCTCATCCTCATCCTCATCCTCATCCTCATCCTAATCCTTATCCTCATCCTCATCCTCATCCATATCCTCATCCTCATCCTCATCCTAATCCTAATCCTTACCATAACCCTAATCGTAATCCTCATCCTCATCCTCATCCTTATCCTCATCCTCATCCTCATCCTCATCCAAATCCTAATCGTAAACCTAATCGTCATGCTCATGCTCATGCTCCTCCTCATCCTCATCCTCAATCTCATCCACATCTTCATCGTCATCCTAATCCTCATTCTCATCGTCATCTTCATCCTCATCGTCATCCTCATCACCATCCTCGTCCTCGTACTCATCCTTATCCTCATCCAAATCCTTATTCTAATGCAAATCCTAATCCTAATACTAATCATCATCCTTATCCCATCCTCATCCTCATGATCATGCTCATCCTTATCCTCATCCTAATCCTTATTCTAATGCAAATCCTAATCCTAATACTAATCATCATCCTTATCCCATCCTCATCCTCATGATCATGCTCATCCTTATCCTCATCCTCATCCTCTTCGTAATTCAAATCCTCATCCTAATCCTAATCCTAACCCTAATCGTAAACCTAATCCTAATCCTAATCCCAATCATAATTCTAATCCTAATCCTAATCCTCATCCTCATCCTCATTCTCATCCTTAAACTAATTCTCATCCGCATCCTCATCCTCATCCTCATCCTAATCCTAATCCTAATCATATTCATCATTATCCTCCTAATCCTCATCCTCATCCTTATCCTCATCCTCATCCTCATTCCCATCCTCTTCCTCATCCTTCTCCTCATCCTCAACCTCATCCTTATGCAAATCCTAATCCTAATCAACATCCTAATCCTAATAATCATCCTCATCGTCATCCTCATCCTAATGCAAATGATAATCCTAATCCTAATCCTCATTCTCATCATCATCCTCATCCTCTTCCTCATCCTTATTCTAGTCCTCATCCTCGTCGTCATCCTCAACCATACCCTCATCCTCATCCTCGACCATATCCTCGTCCTCATCCTCATCCTCATCCTCATCCTCATCCTCATGCTCATCCTCATCCTCATCCTCATCCTCATCCTCATCCTCATCCTCATCCTCATCCTCATCCTCATCCTCATCCTCATC
>NC_032023.1:12265076-12277468 GCF_001865875.1 Lupinus angustifolius
CCAATCCTAATCCTAATCCCAATCATAATTCTAATCCTAATCCTAATCCTCATCCTCATCCTCATTCTCATCCTTAAACTAATTCTCATCCTCATCCTCATCCTCATCCTAATCCTAATCCTTACCATAACCCTAATCGTAATCCTCATCCTCATCCTCATCCTTATCCTCATCGTTATCCTCATCCTCATCCTCATCCCCATCCTCATCCTACCCTCATCCAAATCCTAATCGTAAACCTAATCGTCATGCTCATGCTCATGCTCCTCCTCATCCTCATCCTCAATCTCACCCACATTCTCATCGTCATCCTAATCCTCCTTCTCATCGTCATCTTCATCCTCATCGTCATCCTCATCATCATCCTCGTCCTCGTACTCATCCTTATCCTCATCCAAATCCTTATTCTAATGCAAATCCTAATCCTAATACTAATCATCATCCTCATCCCATCCTTGTCCTCATGATCATGCTCATCCTTATCCTCATCCTAATCGGAATTCTAATCGTAATCCTTACCCTCATTCTCATGCTCATGCTCATGCTCATCTAATTTTAATCCTCATCCACATCCTCATCCTCATACACATCCTCATCCTTATCCTCATCCTCATCCTCGTCGTAATTCAAATCCTCATCCTAACCCTAGTCGTAAACCTAATCCTAATCGTAACCCTAAACGTAAACCTAATCCTAATCCTAATCCCAATCATAATTCTAATCCTAATACCAATCCTAATCCTAATCCCAATCATAATTCTAATCCTAATCCTAATCCTCATCCTCATCCTCATTCTCATCCTTAAACTAATTCTCATCCTCATCCTCATCCTCATCCTAATCCTAATCCTAATCCTAATCCTAATCATATTCATCATTCTCCTCCTAATCCTCATCCTCATCCTTATCCTCATCATCATCCTGATCCTCATCCTCATTCCCATCCTCTTCCTCATCCTTCTCCTCATCCTTATGCAAATCCTAATCCTAATCAACATCCTAATCCTAATCATCATCCTCATCGTCATCCTCATCCTAATGCAAATGATAATCCTAATCCTAATCCTCATTCTCATCGTCATCCTCATCCTCATCCTTATTCTAATCCTCATCCTCGTCGTCATCCTCAACCATACCCTCATCCTCATCCTCGACCATATCCTCGTCCTCATCCTCATCCTCATCCTCATCCTCATCCTCATCCTCATCCTCATCCTCTTCCTCGTCCTAATCCTCATTCTCATCCTCAACCACATCCTCATCCTCCTCCTCACCGTAATGTAAATCCTCATCGTAATCCTAATCCTAATCCTAATCCTAATCCTCATCCTCATCCTCATCCTTATCCTAATCCTAATCCTACTCCTCATCCTCTTCCTCATTCTCATCCTTAAACTAATCCTCTTCCTCATCGTCCTCCTCATCCTCATCCTCATCCTCATCCTCATCCTCATCCTCATCCTCATCCTCATCCTCATCCTCATCCTCATCCTTATCCAAATTCTAATACTAATCTGAATCCTCATTCTCATCTTCATCCTCATACTCATCCTCATCCTCAACCACATTCTCATCCTCATCCTCATCGTAATGTAAATCCTCATCCTAATCCTAATCCTAATCCTAACCCTAACCCTAATCCTAATCCTAATCCTCACCTGATTCTAATCCTCGTCCTCATACTCATCCACATCGTCATCCTCATTATCATCCTCGTCCTTATCCTCATCTTCATTTTCATTCTAATCCAAATCCTCATCCTAATCCTAACCCTAATCCTAAACCTAATCCTAATCCTAATCCTAATCCTAAACCTAATTCTAATCCTAATCTTAATCCTAATCACAGTAATAGGCCTAATCTTAATCGTAATCCTAATCCGAATCCTAATCCCAAGTATCCTCATCCTCATCCTCATCCTCATCCTCATCCTCATCCTTAAACTAATGCTCATCCTCATCCTCATCCTCATCCTCATCCTTAAACTAATGCTCATCCTCATCCTCATCCTTAAATTAATGCTCATCCTCATCCTCATCCTCATCCTCATCCTCATCCTAATCCTAATCCTAATCCTAATCCTAATCCTAATCCTAATCATCATTCTCATCCTAATCCTCATCCTCATCCTTGTCCTCATCCTCATCCCATCCTCATCCTCTTCGATATCCTAATGCAAATCCTAATCCTAATCAACATGCTAATCCTAATCATCGTCCTCATCTCATCCCCATCCTAATGCTCATCCTCATCCTCATCCTAATGAAAATTATAATCCTAATCCTAATCCTAATCCTCATTCTCATCCTTATCCTCATCCTCATCCTCATCTTCATCCTCATCCTTATTCTAATCCTCATCCTCATCGTCATCCTCATCGTAATCCTAATCCTAATCCTAATCCTGATCCTATTCTTAATCCTAATCCTATTCCTCATCCTCATCCTCATCCTTATGCAAATCCTCATCCTGATCCTAATTATAACCCTAACCCTAATCCTAAACCTAATCCTAATCCTAATCCCAACCATATGCCCAATTCTAATCCTAATCCTAATCCTAATCCTAATCCTTATCCTAATCTTAATCCTAATCCTAATTCTAATCCTATTTCTCATCCTCATCCTTATCGTCATCCTCATCCTCGTACTCATCCAAATGCTAATCCTAATCCTAACCCTAATCCTAATCATAATCCTAATCCTAAACCTAATCCTCATGCTCATGCTCAACCTCATCCTCATGCTCATTCCCATCCTCATCCTCATCCTCATCCTTATCATTATCCTCATGATAATCCTCGGCCTCATCCTCATCCTCATCCTTATCCTTATCCTCATCCTCACCCTCTTCCTCATCCTCATCCTCACCCTCTTCCTCATCCTCATCCTTATCCTCATCCTCATCCTCATCGAAATGAAAATCCTAATCAACATCCTAATCCAAATCATCATCCTCATTTCTTCCTCATCCTCATCCTCATCCTCATCCTAATGCAAATTCTAATCCTAATCCTAATTCAAATCCTAATCCTAATCCTCACTCTCATTCTCATCCCCATCCTCATCCTCATCCTTATTCTAATCCTCATCCTCATCCTTATTCTAATCCTCATCCTCGTCCTCAACCTCAACCATATCCTCATCCTCATCCATATCCTCATCCTCATCCTCATCCTAATTCTAGTCCTAATGCAAATTCTAATCCTAATCCCAATCTAATCCTAATCCTAATCATAGTCCTAACCCTAACCCTAATATGAAATCTAATCCTAATCCTAATGCAAATCCCAATCATTGGCCTAATCCTCATCCTAACCCTAATACTAATCCTTATCCTCAACCACATCCTCAGCCTCATCCACATCCTCATTTTCATCCTAATTATAATCCTAATGCGAATCCTAATTCTATTCCCAATCTAAACCTAATCTTAATCCTAATCCTTATCCTAATCCTAATCCTAATCCTAATCCTAATCCTCATCCTCATCCTCATACTCATCCTCATCCTCATCCTAATCCTAATCCTAATCCTAATTATAATACTAATACTAATCCTAATCCTAAACCTAATCCTAATACTAATTATAATACTAATACTAATCCTAATCCTAAACCTAATCCTCATGATTACCCTCATCCTCATCCTCATCCTCTTCCTCATCCTCATCCTCATCCTCCACTTCACCCTCATCCTCCACCTCGTCGTCGTCCTAATCCTCATCGTAATCCTAATCATAACCCTAACCCTAATTGTAATCGTAATCTTAATGCTAATTGTAATCCTCATCCTCAACCTTAACCTTAACCTCATGCTCATCCTCATCCTCATCCTCATCCTCATCCTCATCCTAATCCTAATCCAAATCCTAATCCTAATCCTAATCCTAATCCTAATCCGAATCCTAATCCTAATCCTAATCGTATTCCTAATCCTATTCCTCATCCTGATCCTGATCCTCATCCTAATCCTAATCCTCATCCTAATCCTAATCCTAATACTAATCCTAATCCTAATTCTCATCCTCATCCTCATCCTCATCCTTATCCTCATCCTCATCCTCATACTCGTCCTCGTCTTCATCCTCGTCCTCCTCCTCGTCCTCATCTTCCTCCTCATCGGCATCCTAATCCTCATCCTAATCCTAATCCTAACCCTAACCCTAATATTAATCGTAATCTTAATCCTAATCCTATTCCTCATCCTCATCCTCATCCCCATCCTCAACCTCATCCTCAACCTCATCCTCATCCTCATCCTCATCCTCATCCTCATCCTCATCCTCATCCTCATCCTCATCCTTATTATCATCCTCATCCCCATCCTCTCCTCATTCTCATCATTATCCTCATCCCCATCCTCATCCTCAATCTCATCCTCATCGTCACCCTCATAAACAAGAAAATTCAAGGGTTGTGAAATTGAAAAGTTTTAAGGGTCCAGAAAAGCAATTTTGAAGACAAATAAACAAGAAAATTCAAAATCCATTGTTCCAAAACCCAATACATCACTACGTCATGCAAACTAAACCGAATTTCATACATCACTCATGACATACATACAACATAACTATACCTATCAATGCATAGTCACATTCATATACCAATCATTATAGCAAAAACAAAAAACATAGCATAATTAATCTTTGCATATAACCAAACATTCAAACATGCATCTTCATATTATTCTTTTAATAAGCACAAACGAAAAAACAAAACTGTGCATTGCATATAACCAAGCACTCAAACATAAATCCCCATGCTATTCTTCCGATAAGCTTAAACAAATCATTGCATTGCATATAACCCAACATTCGAACATGCATCTCTACATCATTTCTCTAATAAACATAAAACAAACAAAAAACTACATCTTAACATACATTTCTAAAAAATGTCTGCATTAACAATCGGTCTAAAACATTACATTCTGCAGGTGAATTTTCTAATTTCACACCAAAACTTTCTTTATGGCAGCACGGGTGCCACAACAAATCCCTGAATCCTTTTGGCAGCAAGGGTGCCTCAACAAATCCCTCAATCCTTTTGGCAGCACGGGTGCCTCAACAAATCCCTGAATCATTTGTCAGCACGGGTGCCTCAACAAATCCCTAAATCGTTTGGCAGCACAGGTGCCTCAGAGAATCCCTGAATCGATTGGCAGCACGGGTGCCTCAACAAATCCCTGAATCCTTTTGACAGCAAGGGTGCCTCAACAAATCCCTGAATCCTTTTGGCAGCATGGGTGCCTCAACAAATCCCTGAATCCTTTTGGCAGCGGGTGCCTCAACAAATTCCTGAATCATTTGGCAGCACGGGTGCCTCAACAAATCCCTGGCCCATCATGGCAAACGCGGGAACTGCCTCAACAAATCCCTGGTTCATCACGGCAAATTCAGGAACTGCCTCAACAAATCCCTCGTTCATCATGGCAAATTCGGGAACTGCCTCAACAAATCCCTGGTCCATCGTGGCAAATTCGGGAACTGCCTCAACAAATCCCTGGTCCATCATGGCATATTCGGGAAGTGCCTCAGCAAATCCCTGGTCCATCACGGCAAATTCGAGAACTGCCTCAACAAATCCCTGGTCCGTCACGGCAAATTCGGGAACTGCCTCAACAAATCCCTGGTCCCTCACGGCAAATTCGGGAACTGCCTCAACAAATCCCTGGTCCATCATGGAAAATTTGGGAACTGCCTCAACAAATCCCTGGTCCATCACGGCAAATTCGGGAACTGCCTCAACAAATCCCAAAATTATTTTGGCAGCATGGGTGCCTCAACAAATCCCTGAATCATTCCGGCAATACACCGACCTGCGTCTTTGATTTCACCCTTATCACTCTAAATTCCGGCAATACGCCGACTTGCGTTCTTGGTCCATAACCTTGTGTCGTCCAAATTCCGGCAATACCTGACCTGCGTTCTCGCTTTACCTTTTTAATCTTATCGAGTTCCCGTAGTACCCGATCTGCATTCTCATGTTTACTTTTTAGTGTCTCAAATTCTAGCCTTGTCTTATTTTTGAGATTATGTGGTGATTGCTGCTTTCGCCTATTCCAAAAACATTGGCATTCATTTCTTTACTAATTACTTACTACGATAGCACACAAACCTCAGTTTGCTTGCTATATAGTAAGCTATAAGTAAAGAGGGGCAGCTGTGAACACCCAATTTTGTCCGATCTGTTTACAAAATCAATAAAAATTGCACAAGTTTCAAAACAACAGAAAATAAAAAAGGGACATTTTTTAGAACCAATTTTATCTTCAAAACGTAATCTTCGATACTTTAGTTATAACGGCTTCACTCCACGTTTCATTAGTAATTTTAAATTCTTTTGAGTTATTGACTGATCTTTTTGTAATAATCAATTTTTATAAATAAACATTACACAGTTGAATGTTACAAGTTGAACGGTTGTAACAAAAGGGAAAGTAAATGTGTACCTAAGTTTAACTTGTTATCCTCTCATAAAGTTGTATTATTATCATGCCAAACCAAATAAAGATTAGAATCCGCATTTGCAAAAGGAATTAAAAAGAGACTCTTGTGACAGTTATGACTTTGCTTGGGATTCCAAAAGATGAAGGTAAACACAAGTTTACAACCCATATCTGTTTGTGCATAAAAAAACACGTGACCAAATGCTAGTGACCAAATTCTAGCACTGGAAAGTAAACAACCCAGTCACAAGAAGAGTTTGACCCAAGTTAAAACACTATGCTTATATTGCCACCTACTCCTCAATTATTGTTCCCTTCTCGTCTACATAAATGCTATCAAGGGGGGTTCTGGATATCCTTAGTTTAGACATCGAATTCCTGATGCAGAAAGAATAACGCACTTTAGTTACAATATCAAAAATGCATAAGGAGAGAGTGACGAATAAGGGACATAACTAGAAGGAATGTCCTCCAATTTACTAAAAGATGCAAACCAAAAATATCCACTTTCAGTTACACATATAATCAGAATAAACATGAATGAGGATAATTATTGAGCAGTTTCACAGTCATGTAATCAGATAGCAAAAGGTCAAGGCATATTATTACTAAATTTCAGTTAGTAATTCAAAAGGTTTTTGTATTTACCCCTACTCAACTATAAAAGGCAGCACACACACAGGCTACAAAGGGGGGAGTCATAGGAATAGAAAGACTCAATGTTGCCATCACCGCACCATATCCCTCTTAACAAAAGTACAACATAGTATAGAAACATTGCTTCCATATTGCTATCTGTTATCCCTAACTAAAACCAAACCTTAGTTGTCTGTGTTATATTATTGCTAACACATAAGCCCCAAACAATATAGAAATCAGAGAGAAAGCAATCAGAAAAAGGCAGAAATAATCAGGGTACATATTCCCATCATATAAACAGAGAGCAATTCCTATCCATACACATAACAAATCAGATAATACGCTACACATTAGGGCAGGCATAAATCCTACAACACGTGCATCACATAAGTTCAGGAACATGTAGACATAGATACAACACCGTAAAAACCAGAAGGAGACTTAGTAAAAAGTCAGAGAAGAGGGATAGAGTTATATTTCACAGGGCATATACTCAGGTAAGCATTCAAACCGTAAAAATGTGTTTCATGAGCATATCTTGCTTTATGTAGCTTATGCATTAAACTAATAGGAGTAACTCATAAGATGTTCTAATCGGTCACATAAACACATACACATATAATAAACTGGAATATAAAAAAGGGGTGTGGATGAAACTGGTTTTAATCTATATGTTTCCATCAGCTAAGGATTAGGCAAAAATTCAATAGCAAAAAGATTATTCCCTTATCATTACTAATCTGGAACACTAACGAATCTTATACAACCAGTAAGGCTTCATGAGAAATAAGGAGAATGTTTACCTCTCCTCTGATCGGTTGCGAATAATCACCAAGGGAAGACACCTCGGTTCGGTCGATACAGCGTATATCTCTGATATTCTCTAGCTGACTTTGGGTCAATGACTCGGGATTATCGTTCTGTAAAGATCAATCGAAATTGTATGAGTTCATTGAAGAATAAGAAAACCGAGAATCAACATAAGGTAATATATTGACAAAATTTGACGAAGTAGTAGTTACCCGGATCGGAGTTAGCCATAAGTGGCTCTATCATTGTTACACCAAACCAACCATAAATCACCATCCTCTTTACCCATCTCGAATTAGAGGTACTTCGGGTTAAGAACATCACGAACCAAAGTCGGAAAATGAAACCTGTGATGATTAAGAGTCCTAATCCTCATCCTCTTCCTCATCCTAACCCTAATTCTAATCCTAATTGTCATCCTATTCCTAATCCTCATCCTAACCCTAATCCTAATCCTCGTCCTCAACCTCATACTTATCTTCATCCTCATGCTCATGCTCATCCTCATCCTCATCCTAATTCAAATCCTATTCCTAATCCTAATCCTCATTCTCATCCTCATCCTCATCCTAATCCTCATCCCCATCATCATCCTCATCCTCATCCTCATCCTCATCCTCATCCTCATCCTCATCCTCATCCGCATCCTCATCCTTATCCTCTTTCGCATCCTCATCCTCGTCCTCTTCCTCATAAACTCATTCTTAT
Source organism: Lupinus angustifolius (assembly GCF_001865875.1). NCBI lineage: Eukaryota > Viridiplantae > Streptophyta > Magnoliopsida > Fabales > Fabaceae > Lupinus > Lupinus angustifolius. The sequence goes on from NC_032023.1 coordinate 12,273,683, forward strand.
CCTCGTCCTTATCGTCATCCTCATCCTCCTCCCCATCCTCATCCTCATCCTAATGCTAATCCTAATGTAAATCCTAATACTACCCTAAACCTCATGCTCATCCTCATCCTCATCCTCATCCTCATCCTCATTCTCATACTCATCCTAATCCTCATCCTCAACTACATCCTCATCCATATCCTAATCCTTACCCTAATCCTAATCCCAATCCTAATCCTAATACTAATCCTAATCCTAATCCTAATCCTAATTCTGATCCTAATCCTAATCCAAATCCTAATCCAAATCCTATTCCTAATCCTAATCCTAATCCTCATCCTCATCCTCTTCTTAATCCTACTCCTAATCATAATCCTAATCCTAATCCTAATCCTCATCCTCATCCTCATCCTGATGGTCATCCTCATCGTCATCATAATCCTAATCCTATCCCTAATCCTAAACCTAATCCTCCTCCTCATCATAATCCTTATCCTCCTCCTCGTCCTCCTCCTAATCTAAATCCTAACCCTAATCCTCATCCTCATCCTAATCCTCTTTTTCATCCTCATCCTCATCCTAATCCTCTTTTTCATCCTCATCCTCATCCTAATCCTCTTTTTCATCCTCATCCTAATCCTACTCCTAATCATAGTCCTAATCCTAATCCTAACCCTCATCCTTATGCTCATCCTGATGCTCATCCTCATCCTCATCCTAATCCTAATCCTATCCCTAATCCTAATCCTAATCCACATCCTCATCATAATCCTTATCCTCACCCTCATCCTCATCCTCATCTGCATCGTCATCCCCTCCACATCCTCATCGACATCCTCATCCTCATCCTCGTTCTCATCATCATCCCCAACCTAATCCTAATCCTAATCCTAATTCTAATCATAATCTTAATCCCTATCGTCATCCTATTCCTCATACTCATCCTCATCCGCATCTGCATCCTCATCCTCATCCAAGCTCTAATCCTAATCCTAATCCTAATCCTCATCCTCATCCTATTCCTAATCCTCATCCCAATCCACATCCACATCCTAATCCTAATCCTAATCCTCACCCTCATCCTCATCCTCATCCTCATCCTCATCCTAATCCTAATCCTAATCCTCATCCTCATCCTATTCCTAATGCTAATCCTAATCCTAATCCTAATCCTCATCCACATCCTCATCGTCATCCTCATACTAATCCTAATCCTATTCGTCACTCTCATGTTAATCCTCATCCTCATCCTCATCCTCATCCTAATCCTCATCCTTATCCTTATCCTTATCATCATTTTCATCCTGATCCCAAACCTCATCCTTATCCACATCGTCATCGTCATCCTCATCCGAATCCTAACCCTAATAACAATCATAATTCTAATCCTAATCCTTATATTCATCCTCATTCTCATCCTCATCCTCATCCTCAACCTCATCCTAATCCTCATCCTCATCCTAATCCTCATCCTCATCCTCATCCTCATCCTCATCCTCCTCCTCATCCTCATCCTCATCCACAGCCTCATCCTCATCCTCATCCTCATCCTCATAATCATCCACACCCTCATCCTCATGCTCCACCTCATCCTAATTCTCATGCGAATTCAAATTCTAATCCTAATCCTAATCCTAATCCTAATCCTAATCATAATCATAATCATGATCATAATCATAATCATAATCATAGTCATAATCCTAATCTTAATCCTAATCCTCATGCTTATGCTCATCCTCATCCTGAACCTCATCCTCATCCTTATCGTCATTGTCATCCTTATGCAAATTGTAATCTTAATCCTAATCCTAATCATAATCCTAATCTTCATCCTAATCCTAACCCTAATCCTAATCCTAATCGTAATCTTATTCCTAATCCTCATCCTAACCCTAATCATAATCCTCGTCCTCAACATCATCCTTATCCTTATGCTCATGCCCTTGCTCATCCTCATCCTCATCCTAATGCAAATCCTGTTCCTATTCTTAATCCTAATCATAATCCTAATCCTAATCCTAATCCTAATCCTAATGCTAAACCTAATCCTAATCCTAATCCTAATCCTAATCCTAATCCTAATCCTAATCGTAATCCTAATCCTAATCCTAATCCTAATCCTAATCCTAATCCTCATCCTCATCCTCATCCTATTCCTAACCATAATCCTTATCCTAATCCTAATCCTAATCCTATTCCTAATCCTAATCCTTATCCTAATCCGGATCGTAATCCTAATCCTAATGCTCATCGTCATCCTCATCTTAATCCTAACCCTATTCCTAATCCAAATCCTAATTCTATTCGTCATTCTCATCTTAATCCTCATCCCCATCCTCATCCTAATCCTCATCCTTATCCTGATCCTTATCATTATCCTCATCCTGATCCCCACGCTCATCCTTATCCACATCGTCATTGTCATCCTCATCCTAATCCTAACCCTAATCATATTCCTAATTCTAATCCTAATCCTAATCCTCATGCTCATGCTCATAATCCTTATCGTCATTGTCATCCTAATGCAAATCATAATCTTAATCCTACTCCTAATGATGGTCCTAATCCTCATCCTCATCCTCATCCTAACCCTAATTCTAATCCGAATCGTCGTCCTATTCCAAATCCTCATCCTAACCCTAATCATAATCCTCGTCCTCAACCTCATCCTTATCTTCATCCTCATGCTCATGCTCTTCCTCATCCTAATTGAAATCCTATTCCTAATCCTAATCCTCATTCTCATCCTCATCCTCATCCTAATCCTCATCCCCATCATCATCCTCATCCTCATCCTCATCCTCATCATCATCCTCATCCTCATCCTCATCCTCATCCTCATCCTCATCCTCATCCTCATCCTCATCCTTCTCCTCATCCTCATCCTCATTCGCATCCTCATCCTCTTTCTCATCCGCATCCTCATCTTCATCTTCATCCGCATCCTCATCCTCGTCCTCATCCTCATCCTCATCCTCAAACTCATTCTTATCCTCGTCCTTATCATCATCCTCATCCTCATCCTCATCCTCAAACTCATTCTTATCCTCGTCCTTATCGTCATCCTCATCCTCATCCTCATCCTAATGCTAATCTTAATGTAAATCCTAGTCCTAATCCAAATCCTAGACCTCATGCTCTTCCTCATTCTCATACTCATCCTAATCCTCATCCTCAACTACATCCTCATCCATATCCTAATCCTTACGCTAATCCTAATCCCAATCCTAATCCTAATACTAATCCTAATCCTAATCCTAATTCTAATTCTAATTCTAATCCTAATCCTAATCCGAATCCTAATCCAAATCCTATTCCTAATCCTAATCCTAATCCTAATCCTCATCCTCATCCTCATCCTCATCCTCATCCGCATCCTCATCCTCTTCTTAATCCTACTCCTAATCATAATCTTAATCCTAATCCTAATCCTCATCCTCATCCTCATCCTGATGGTCATCCTCATCTCCATCATAATCCTAATCCTATCCCTAATCCTAATCCTAATCCTAATCCTCCTCATCATAATCCTTATCCTCCTCCTCGTCCTCATCCTAATCTAAATCCAAACCCTAATCCTCATCCTAATCCTAATCCTTATCCTCATCGTCATCCTCATCCTAATCCTCTTTTTCATCCTCATCCTCATCCTAATCCTACTCCTAATCATAGTCCTAATCCTAATCCTAACCCTCATCCTTATCCTCATCCTGATGCTCATCCTCATCCTAATCCTAATCCTATCCATAATCCTAATCCTAATCCTAATCCTTATCCTCATCCTCATCCTCATCCATATCCTCATCC
>NC_032023.1:12277568-12278073 GCF_001865875.1 Lupinus angustifolius
ATATCAATCATCACCTAGAGAATCACATTATATAAGTGTTAAAAGAATCCTGAGATATTTAAAAGGAACTACTAAGATGGGATTATGGTATCCTCGGGATGCCTCACTATCCTTGGTGGGTTATTCCGATTCCAATTTCGCCGGTTGTAAATTGGATCGGAAAAGCACTAGTGGAACTTGCCACTTGTTGGGCAGTTCATTAGTAGCATGACACAGCAAAAAACAAGCCTGTGTTGCTTTGTCCACCTCCGAAGTGGAATACATTGCCACTAGTGTGTGTTGCGCTCAAATCCTTTTGATAAAGCAGCAACTTAAGGACTTTGGTCTTAAACTCGAAAAGATCCCAATAAAATACGATAATACAAGTGTCATTAACCTATCCAAGAATCCCGTTTTGCATTCTAGAACAAAGCATATAGAAATTAGACATCATTTTTTGCGTGATCATGTACAAAAAGGTGACTGCGTTCTTGAATTTGTGGAAACATCTAAACAGTTAGCAGAT
>NC_032023.1:12278173-12278686 GCF_001865875.1 Lupinus angustifolius
AGTTTAGAGGACCTTAGACCTAGGCTATCTCACCCTTAGGTTTATTTTCTCTTATGGCATTTTCTGGATTTAGTTGTTGTTGTTGCTTTCAGGACTTATTCATGTTTTGTTATTTGTCTTTTGATTGACTTTATGGTTTGTACTAATTCCTGACTTCCTCGACTCTTTATGCTATGCTATTGTTTTTGTTTTTTTTGCTTTAATTATGTCTAATAGCTTATCTTCTTTCGTGAATGGTTCTTGATCATATGAGATTTGATGTTGCTAACATTGCTTAATATTTGATTAAATCTTGTATGCCATTCTCATTTCCTATTAGCTATTTTTTTGTCAAATCAAGCGCATTTGTTCAATTTACCGAAAAATGAAACAGGTTAATTTGTTAAAACCCAAATTAATTCATTAACTTTGTTTTATGATTAACTAATATCTCTTCCTAGCTTTTTTGACCTGGGTTATCTTTTTGATAATGTCAAAAGGGGGAGAAAGGTTGTTTTGTTGTTTCTTAATTGT
>NC_032023.1:12278786-12279538 GCF_001865875.1 Lupinus angustifolius
GAAAAGCGGCTACTTTAACCGCTACACCTATTCAACCCCCCCCCCCTTCTAGGTGTATTGTAACCACTGATACCTAACATAAATAAATGACACTAGTTCCCAACTGTTGAAAGAGTTTTTTAGAGGTTTTCTCCCTCGACAAATTGTCCCCGGAAGTGGCGCCAATTTGTTGAAAGGTTAATACTCTCATTTTTGTTATGTTCCTTTTGTAAGTAAGAGAACTCGGTTTTATTCTTTGTTCGTCATTTCGGCTTTGTTGAAATAAATTCCAACGCCGGTATAATGGTTTGAAGAATATTCCAGTTACAAAAATTACTTTCTTAATAATCATGTGAATAAGTCCTCTTAATAATCATGTGAATAAGTCATTCTAATGTACAAAAGTGATGAATAGTTAGTCGTTAAAAACAACTAAATAAATAAAGAAAAAAAGAATAATAAAGTTAAGTAAACTTTATTTATTTACACCCTTTCGGGTTCCTTTTATTAACAAACCAAACGTCTTCCATAAGGAAGGTTGGTATTAAAGAATAAATAAATTGCGGAATGTAAATAACAATAAATAAACGTTAGTTAGTTAGCTTCATCACTTTTGTATATTAAAATGTGTTTCAACAAATAAATTTATTGATAACACTTTACTATTTTACAATTTACACCTCTTTCAAGATTCAATTGTAGTATAGTATAGGGTTATGTCGAACCACAAGGAATTGCCTAACAGAATGAATCATATGAATATGTCAATGCAC
>NC_032023.1:12279638-12284593 GCF_001865875.1 Lupinus angustifolius
CTTTTAAACTAAGAAATAAGAAGAGAGAATTGTGTTTTTTCTTAAGGGAAGAGGTCCTCTTAAATGAAGGAAATGCCTTCCTATTTATAGAGTTTTCCCTGCCACCGTTGAGCTGCTTCTTTGCACCGCTCAACAGCTGACCAAACCCTTCAGCATGGGTTTGGTCACTTGGTCAAGTAGCTTGGTCACCTCCTTAAGCTTGACTCACCAATGCTAGTTGTGAGCTATGAGACCATCTATGGTGAGCTATTCCTGAAAAGCCTATGGTGGGCTACTTGAAGTGAGGTCATGCATGACTTCATGGTTTCTTGATGACTAAGTTAATTCTGGGTGCACACCGCTGAGCACACATGGGGCACTGCTAAGCTACTTTCCTGAGCAGCTTTGACCGTGCTGACTGAGACGTGGCTTGGTGCTTGCTAACCTAGTCAGGTGTCAGGTTCACCGCTGAGCACACATATGGCACCGCTGAGCTGCCTGCTTGAGCAGCTTGGGCATGTGCCAGGCTTGTGTCTTACCGTGCCAAGCTTGTGTTCTGACCGTGTTAGGCTTTGTCTGGTGCTAGGCTGAGCGGTCAAGCAGGTCCGCTAAGCTGCCTGCGTGAGCAACTTGGTCTGTGCCAGGTTGGTTTGACTGAGCCAGGTTGGGTCTGACCGTGCCAGGCTGGTATCCAGGTCAGCTCATCTTAACTTGGTCCATGCTAAGTTGCCAGCTTGAGCACCTTGAGTTTGACTTCTTTTTCTTGTTGGACCATGAGTCTTTATTCTCATTTCTTTTTCTTTCTAAATCCTACAAAACACATTAAAGAGAAATACAAACACAAATATACAAGATTGTGATATTTTATCCAAAAGTATTATTTTTATGTTGATTTTTCTCAATTATACTTCAGATAAGTGCCATAAAAGTGTATGAAATTTAGGTATGTTTGGCACTTATCAACTCCTCGATCGTCTTGTCGTTCCTCCAAGCTCTAGCCTCCCGCCTAGTCCAAAACTCGACAATCAGGCGGTCTGCCTCCACAACAACGAGGTTTGGCCCGCGGCGAATGCCCTTCTTCACTACCCGAGTGAAGATACAACGATGACCCATCCGCTTCGGTACCAGATGAACATACGTATCATCATCTGTGAAAGGTACAACCCTAGGAGAGTCGTTAATAACAACGGACCTATGTCAGACACGCGAGGCAACTCTCGCGGTCTGGGAAATGATGAGGGAATTTGGTCCATCCCCAAGGAAGGTCACTGCAATCTCAAAGTCTCCATTGTAGCTTAAAGCATCGATTCTGCTATTAACTGGTCGAAAGTGAACTATACACGGCCCAGTGTAGAACCAGTGATCACCTCTACGTACCTATGTCCCATCGGGGGTCATGTCGAACTGAAATTCGATCCTCTCTACGGGCATCTAAAACCGCCCGCACCAAAACAGCACAACCACATAGAAAAGAGGGAGTAAAACTTCTAATGAATGCACTTCATTGACAACATAGGATTACATAGAACATGGCATTAAGATGGCATACAACAATAACAATAGAAGCAAGCATTTGAATAGATATAACATGTGAATGTTCATGATGTATGCAGATTGTAACTTGAGATAGGGGGATATTATCCTTCAAGTACAATAAACAATTGTTATGCATAATCACCCTCCAAACTCCATATCAAGTCCAACCTCTCTACCTCGGAAACAACCGGGAGTACAAGACATCCTACCAAGCCGCAATCCATATATATTTAGGCATCATGCACCAAAGTGTTGCACAGAGTGCGATACCAATGTCCCCATGTACGATGCCATATCTTGCGCTTTCAGATTCTCTCTCCATCAATCCTGAATTTTCAAGAGGGTGTAGAGTCCAACTTAGTTTCAAATATAGAGTTATCCTGGTCTAACGAATTGCAATCATTCAAACCCTCACTTGACTAATCCACCTAAGTTTTCTCTCAAGGCTTCTTGATGAATCACCACCATTGGCGCCTCTATCCAAATCTCGGGACATCTCTGTCACCATCCGATTCCTCTTTCAATCCTAAGCTTCGGTTCGTGCATATGCTCAATATCATTCACACTTCATCTTAAACATGAATTTTTTTTAAAATTCCTTTGATTGGCCCATCCTAAGTCATCTCCTTCTTAGTCATCTACGCCCAATGCTAGAGGAATGCTTCTTGTGGGATCCGATCCGTCACCTATTTTCCATTAGCGTATATTCTACGAATTTTGGCTTTACTCGGCCCGTCACTACTATTCGAGTATGACGCATATACAATCATTCGTATCCTTAGGTACCCGATAAGTTATTACACATTTCACATAACCATATTCACATTTCTCTCAATCTCTTAGCTCATATGGTTTGGTGAACTCACTGTCCAAAGGTTGGCAATTGACCTACACCACCTCCGAGTATCTAAAAGGACTACACTGTATATTTTCAATCTCACGTCGTACTATATGATTAGTTCATTACTCATTCCCTCATTCCTAGGGGGTTCTTTTACATCTTAACTTACTTTCTTACCCAAGTTATATATATATATATATATCGTTTTGTCCCCTCGTCCAGTCGGCGGGGTAACATTTGAAGAGCGGAATTCCCCATCCGATTACAAATTAACAGATTAGCATAAGTCATATGCATGTCATGAACATATATGCATATTGAAGTTATATAATAATATCATTCATTAGATATATCGTCATCACATTTATTTTAGATATAACATACAAGGAATTGTACATAGTTAAAAATGGACACATCATATAAATATGACTTGGCTAGGAATTTACATACTGGTTAGTCCAAAGAAAACACTAATGATTAGCCCATAGGAATTTCTAACTATCAAACCCTCCAAATTGTGAATACGTTTGGAGACCTAATGTCATATTCTAAGACAATTATGTCACGATGGGTCTCCCTCACCTCGAAGTGTCGAAGAAGTCCTTCAGCTCACGATCTAATTGTTCTCGTCCATCTATATATCCTCACATGATAAACCAATTTTTTTTGTTAAAACAATGTCATTATACTAAAACGTCGTTAGCCATATATTATGGACTCAGGAGATATTTTGTAGTAGTTGGTTCTCATGAAAAGTTACTTAATTTACAAAACCACTTTGTTTTAGAAATGATTTATGGTTTTGTCCCAACTAATAAAATGTCCAGAATGTCATAAAAAGTCGGTATACCAAAAATTAGGTTATTATTATGAAAATTATGAGAATACCCTTTATAGAGACTATTTTCATAAGATTAGTATAAACTGTCCAAAATACACTACAACTATCATTTTGGTTCATCAAATTGAAAAGTACCCAACAGATACTACCCTTAAAATAGTCTCAGTAGTTTACATATAATATTTTCAGATATTTCCATCGCGTTTTACTAATTTTAAGGTCATTATCAAAGTAACAGTACCATACTTTAAAGAGAGCAAAATAAACTATATCTATCTAAAATATGCTTCAAAATGGAAAGTGCAGAAAAGAAACTCATGTTTATTTTTCATAAAACGTTCATATCCGGAACATCTTACAAAGATATTCCGATTTCGAATTAATATGATTTTGTGGTGATTTTCCACGAAAATGAAAGAATAAAGAAGGAAGTACTAAAAATAAACATTTTTATCTTTTTACCAACCTACTATCATATTTTTAGGTTACTGAAACTCTTAAGTCTAAAGGTCCATAGCCTAAATAGCTTCCTTCATTTTTCTAAAAATCTGTTGCCCAATAAAAACATAAAAAACACATTTAAACACTCAAAATCACTTCTACTTGCTTCCCTCTTTAGATCCAACTTTGTCACCACCAAAGGCGAGTTATTTTTCCATAACTAAAGGTCATGAGAAATATTTAACATTTATCTTAACTACTAAATCATTTTAAGGTGATTTTTGAAACGTTTAAGTACTAAATACAAGTTTTTAAGCTTCCAAAAGGCACTTCAGCTTTTTCCTATGTTCCACTCTCTTTGTCAACCTCAAAAGGTGACTTATAAAAGGATTACAATCATGGGGTTTTCATAAGTATTTAACATTTTAAGATAAATGGTGTGTTCTTAAATGTAAGATTACTTTAAGCATGGTTTTTGCATATAACACTATACAACAACCATACTCAGCATTCTTAGAAAGAAAGAAAAAGATGAACACCTTCCAATTAGTGGTAGGGTCCGGTTTTGACAAAGTACAAGAAGAGGAAGAGTTTTTCATGCAACTCTTGGCTTATCCTAGCCTAAAAGCTCACCAAGTTCGTAGGTTCCGCAATCTACTTCAACCTCTCCATTAACTACTCTAACCTCATTCTTAAATCATAAACTTTGATAAATATAGATAAAACAAATATTAAAAGGGATAAATAAGAAAGAAAATGAGTTAAAAGTCCCAAATAAGTAGTTACCTAGTGCAAGAACTAAGACTTTGAAGCGTTTTTGTGTAGGTTGGAGTTGCAAAACTCCTTCTCTCGCTACTCCAAGGGCCACATGCATTTGGGAAGAACAAGAGAGGGATGAGAGATTCTCTCACCTTTTTAGTTTATTGTGTGTGTATGTGAAAAAATGAGAGTAGTTGTGTTTTATGTAATATGCCCTTATTATAAAGAAGAGACAAAAGGGTGGCTTATTCTTACTTCATTAAATGCTTGGCAACTCCAGATGCCTTCCTTTTGTCTTGTTTTACAATCAAAAGACATGATTACGTAATGCAAAAAGGACACTCCTTTGTCTTATTCCAATACTCTTCAAATTTGAAAATTTTCATGGAGGAAAGAAACCTATACCGAGAATTTTACACTCGATCGATTAACATTGTGTAGATAGAAACATTATATTGATCTATACCATGCAATGGCTCATGTTGTACGACGCGTAAATGTTTGAAAGCAAAACTATTTGAGTTTACACTCGATTTGACTGTAAAACATGAATTAAAA
>NC_032023.1:12284693-12308613 GCF_001865875.1 Lupinus angustifolius
TATATATATATATTACACATTAGGGAGTTTGTGTATGTGTAAAAAAAGAATGAGTGATTTATATATTTTCACTAAAACTCAAGGGTGTGAGTATAATTTACTCTAAAATATATTTTAAATTTATTTAATCACTTATTTAATTTTTTTAAGTTTAATTTTTATACATTACAATCAATTAATAACAAATCATGTACCCTAAAAGTTACTTTCACTTTCTAAACATTACTTCAACCAACTTTCTGAAAAGTAGATTTCAAATATTACAAACTCTTTTTTTAAAAGTTGCAAGTTTCTTTTTGTTTTTGTTCAACGAACAGCTCTAGTAACTTATCAATTAATTCCAAAAGCTACATTGGCGATAAATACATTTTAGGTATTACATTAAAATCTTAATTTCAGAAGTATAATTGCTAAATTTAGAGGTGTGTTTTGTATATCATATATATAGTTCTTCATATCATAAATAAAGTTGCTAGAGATAGGTTTTTATTCATTAACTTTTAATATGGTTGAGGTTGCATTAATTGCCAAACATCATAGTTGATAAATAGGTGTTGTTAAATTAATTATATATGGATAGTGAACTGTAATGTAAAATCTCAACATTATTTCTATTATCAAACTACTTCGTCACTTCGTAGTATAATCCAAGAAACAAACTTACTTCAAAATTAACTTAGAATAAAAAAATTTGATTGGAAGACTAGTATCAACTAAGTCATGCATTCAATAATATTTTATACTTATTTATGACAACTTAATTTGATAAGTTAATTGACCAATTTATTGATTAACAATAATATGCAATATCTGTTATTCACAAATGTGCATCTTTTCCGAATTATTTTAAAGTATCATTGACATATAATTGTTCTACTCATAACAACTTTTGTAATTGGAGCTATACAAATTTAGTTATGTACAATTCCTAAAAATCATTGGCATATAGATAGGAGAATAAAGTATCTTATTATATTAGAAGATATGTTATCTCCTTATATCATGAGATAAATTATTTCCTTATGTTATGAGCAGTAGTTACCAAAATCATGACATATGTTCTATTTGATACTTTTCTACAAAAATATTTCTAAAAATTGAAAAATAATTTTACATGTATCATAGTTGTAGTTGTTGGATGTGATAATTTATTTCCTTGAAGAGATATTTTATTCTATATGGTTATTCTATTCTAATCAACTAAAAATGTCCACAAGATAAGTAGGTACCCATGCAATTCCCAAAGAAATTAAATGTTGCTAGTGCACATATGCACATTTTGTGATGACTTTGTGAATAAAGATATATTTTCTCAAATCCTATCATATATATATATATATATAAATAAGGAGTCATGTAATAATGCTAATAGAGTAATAATATTAATAATGAAGATTTTAAATTACATATCGTGTCATGCTATGAAGCACAGATACGGATACGTGTATCGGATACGATACGTATTCGATACATCGACACGCATTTTTTCTAAAATGTAAGATACGATACGTTCAGGGATACGCATATAAATTAATAAAAAATACATAAAATATGATAGAATTATAAGTGTAAATCCTCTTCTTCTCTCCTATCCTCTTTCTTCTCTTATATGTTAAGAAATAAAGGTAAGTCATTTATTTATTTTCTCTATTAATACTCACACATCATCTTCTCTTTATAAACATACTAAGCAAACAGAAACTAAGAAATAAGAAAGGTAAGTCTTTTTCTGTTTGCTCTTCACAACATACCTATGGCGGTAGAGGCAGTAACACTAAGCACCAGCCGACGACGTTATGGATCAGAAAGTACTAGCTATTTGAGGGTCAATGTGGTGTGATGGTAAGTTGGTATGATGTGACCTTTAAATAAGTGAGTGTTTATTGAAAACAAATCTATCTTATCATAAAAACGAATCTATATATCCTATATTTTATTGAAAACGAATCTACATATCCTATATTTTATTGAACGAATCTGATACGTGTTTTGATATTTTTTTTTTTTGATACTCTATGGACACGTATCCTTCGCGAATCTGAGTATATCCGTGTCGGATACGTGTCGGAAACCGACACGCGAGGGTATTTGGCGAATCCGTGCTTCATAGGTGTCATGTATTAATGATAAATGGAGAAATAATAATAAATATTTAAATTTTATGGACAATATATTTTCTTTAGCTTGTGAGAACGTATAAAACATTATATGGGATAAATATATGTGTTATGACTTTATAGTGTTATTGGCATTAGTGTTATTCATAATAATATGGTAGTCACAATAATATATATTGTTGAGAATGCTTAAAATATATTATTTTATTAGTCTCATATTGTCTAGTATTGGAATAGAGTATAATAACCAATGTTATATTGGATTCAAGTCCTTTGTTATAATGTGCACCAACAATTGGTATCAGAGCCAATTAGTAGATAACTCTTAACCCATACAGCAGATAATGGCTAAAGAGGGTGAATGTGTGATGGCTAGACAAGGTGTATCAAAGTTGATGGTAAAGATAGAATAGATGAGTTGAAGGAGAAGGAAACATGGCGGAACTGTGGTATGGCGATGGATGTATTGATCCACCCCATAAGTTCACAAGTTCATGTATTAGGTTAGGATCAAAGTGGAGATAGGGACTCAGATGTTGAGTTAGATGTTGACAATATCTCTTTAGGTATTGATAGAATGTTCTCATTGAAGATGAGAAAGAGAATATAGTAATGGTTGTGTGAGACGTAAAAAATATTAATTGTTAGTTTATCCATAAAAACACAAGGATGATGGCTAACTTTGATGTAGGGTGTGTCATGGATATTGGGTTTGATGCAAGTTATAACACGAGCATTGGTAGAAGAGGTGTAACATGAGCATTGGCTTGGATGCAAGGATGTGAAACAGACATTAGTTAGCATTGATGCAAGGTGTGTGTTGCGGATATACTCCTATGGTGGAGTATGATAGTTCTTTTGAACTAGGATTGTCGGAGTAGACAATGGTGGTAGCGGTTGAGGTGCAAGTATCTGACACAACCATATGATTGAAATTTTATGGAAGATTATTAGATTACAACTTTTGATTTTGTTTAACATGAATATATATGTATATATAGTCTTAGAAGGTTGCTTAATAAAAAAACGCACGGTGAGAATTTTGTGCTTATGCCTGCATTAACGAACATGTGCTTATTTGGATTAGAAATCTCAGTGGTGTATCTATTCTCTAAAGCACTCTCATTTTAAAAATAATGCTTTTTAATAAAGCATCTAATAATCGTTCGGTTATTTTAGCAAAGTAATCATTTAATATATACAACATGGAGTAACTTTCCTCATCAACCATGGCTGAAAGGATCTCTCTTTGGAATCAACTTCTTAGAATTTTGAGGTATTCCCTTTGAATATGATAATTATATTTATTTGGGTGAATAACTATGAGAATAATATGTAAATAATTAATTAATTATATATGCTTGCTTCTCCTTAAACAATACCACAATACCCAGGTTTGAAGTTTGAACCTTACATATTATGCTAATTAACTTCAAACATGTGTTGATAGCTTTAATTAATGTGGATATTTTAGCACCTTTTGATCCTCACTTGTTTGTCATACAAGTCAATTGGCAAAAAGCTTAATCAATTTTATTCTTGGTGCATATATATATATGAAGCTAACTTTAAGTATGTTGTCGGTAGCATCTACGATGTTCTAGTATCTTTTGATCTGTTCCTTTTATCATGAAAGTCACTTAGCAAGAGTTTGATGAGGTTTACTCCTTGCACATTTTTTTTGTTTTCTTGATAATCTACCACATACATGGAAAAACCTTTACTTAGTTTTGACTGAAACTTCAAACAGTGTTCACTTTTTTTGCTTTATTTTTATTTGAACACATATATTTAATTATTTTTTACTTTTAAATATAAGTAATACGAGTGAATGTTAAATGATGTACTAGTTGTGTATAATTTTTTATACTTAAATATTATACTCTAAAAATAATATTTGAATGCTTAAAAAAAAATTTTGTACATATTAATATAATTTAAAATAGTATTCTAAAAATACTAATTGGTGAAAATATTTCGAAATAAAAAAACCAATCTAATATATAAATCTTAATCGGATGCAAAAATAAATTTTAAGAATCATTTTATAAATAATAAGGTATCTATATACTAAACAATTTGAAAACCTATTTTCTTCCGTTCTTGAATACAAAATTATATTTACATTTCTATATCACGGTAGAGCTTTTTGAGTAAAATACTCAAAAATTATAATCCACATCTATATAATTCTATACTATTAGAAAAAAGGGAAAATAGGTGGGCTCATGTTTTTCTATTTACTTATTGGATAGGAGTTTTAGATTATAACTATTCACATATTAATTATCATTTACTCTTAAATAAAAATAATGATAAATGATATATTAATTATGTAAAAAATTCTACGTTATCAATATATGGGTAGTAAAAAATTATCAACTTGATAGTTTAAGAATTTTTTACCTTATTCAATTATTTGTTACATTTACTAACTATCCCAAGAAGGCTTAATTGTTAATTAAAAGTGTAACATATTAAATGTTAGTAATGGCTCTAAAGTGTTGAAAGTGTATTATATTCCTCTCCCATTAGAAAACTATTTTCCCATAAAAAAATGTGTCTGCTAATTGACTAGCTTAAAAACCAAAATTATAAAGTATATGATGATGTCAGGTAAATGGCTGTTGACTGATTTTTACTTCTTTAGTAATGTATCTTAACCATCTTTTGCAACAAAAATATAGTATTTAGTTTATAAATTAACCATTAGGAGTCCACTAGTAGTAGTTATGACTTATGAGTCACATTTGCATGAAGCTATGAACATACTTTAAATTCATTGAAATTTAACCATTAGGGCAATAGGGACCGGTACACTATTGACCTAGAGTTCGAAACCTTAATAAATGGAGAAAATATCAGCCTTTAATAATTTATTTAATGATAAAATATTAAATTCAATTTTAATTAAAAGATTATTATTGGTCATGAGGGAAATAGAGTGGATCTCCACATGTTGATATCATACATCATCAGATTAGAAGTGAAAGAAACGAGTGAAGAGAAGTAGGGTAAATATATTATGTGGTTCAAATTAATATAAAAAAAGGATTATGGTGTGGTTATAACTTATAAAGATGAATTTAATGTGGGATAATATATTCTTTTATATTTTTCATCTATTTTTTGTCATTCACATTATAATAACCACATGTAATAATTTTGTTTTAAATTATGTAAATGATAGATAATTCACTTACACTATAAAATATATCTACACTTCCCTTTCACAACTCATTGTCAATAAAAATGGAGTACATTGTCAATATAAAAATTTATATACAGTCAGTACATCATCAATTATTTATTTGTATTATTTTTTAAAAAATTCAATGATAATTAAACATAACTAATAAAATAACAGTATATAAAAATCATACAATGAGTACATACATTTTTTTCTCAACTAAATTTGGTAGTGTTGCTATAATTCAATTTTGATTTTGATGGAAAGAACCTACAAAGTTTGGACATATGATATACCATGAGCCCAAAACATATGAAGATTTGAGTAAACCAGAGTGAAGCCCAGCAACAAAATATTCCATGTCCTAAATTTGCATATGTCAAAAAAATGAGACAAGAAAATGCAAGGGTTTTAGTTCTATATTCATCTTCATAAACCCTTCTTTTTCCTTCTTTCTACTCCCCAAACTCACACTTTCACACAGATGCAGAACCACCACTCTCCAATTTCCCTTTCTTTCCCAATTTCTAATCACAATCACTCATCATGAGACCCTTTCTCCCAAAACATTCCATAATTTTCTCTTATTCTCTTTCACAATCTCGTGCACATGTTCTTCAACTGTTCCATTTCTCATCATCTCCATCTTCATCTTCATATCCGTATTCGCGGCGCCACGATGACGAGTCGCGAAACGTGAGGGTTTCAGTGTGGTGGGATTTTGAGAACTGCAACTTACCTACCGGAGTTAATGTTTGCAAGATAGCACCGGCGATAACTGAGGCTGTTAGGACGAAAGGGATAAAGGGACCACTTCAGATAACCGCTTTCGGCGATGTTCTTCAGCTCTCAAGAGCTAATCAGGAAGCTCTTGCTTACACTGGCATTCAACTCACTCACATTCCCAATGGTTTATCATTTTCCCTTTCTTTAATTTCTGTCATTATTTCCGTTCAAATGTTCTGTTTAGGTTTAGTTAAGTTTTTAGTTCCAGGAAAATTATACATATTTCCCTTAGTCCCTAAAAGCTTATTTTTTTAGTGTGAGACTTTGAGTGCTGAATTTTTTTAAATTGTTTATAGCACTTGCCGTCAATTAAATGATGATGTGTTAACGCCACCATTTGTCACATCAGTGATTGGTAAGAGTTAAGACATGTCGATAATGGTCGTAACAATACGCTAGTCAACTATATACCAATTAAAGGGCGACACAATGCATGATACTCTCATGAGTCTGGGGACACTAGGTGTATGCAGCCTTACCGCTGTAAGTGGTGATGTTTTTTGTAGGATTTGAACCTGTGACCTAACTACATACCAATGTTTTGAAATTTTTAGGACTCAGAAGAATATAATTTTGTATGGGATAAAACAAGAAATGTCTAATTTTTGTAGGGACTTCAGTTATTTTTTGATCTTTGAGAGTTTACACATAACTTTCTGTGTTGTTTGATTACAATTATAGAACTCGCTTTTTGCTTTGAAAAAGGACTTGGATTTAGATTTGTCACTACTCCTTTTAAAGTGCGCAGGGGTATTTCTGTTACCACGCTCTCTACTGCATATGTTTTGATTCTTCTACAAGAAAAGATTGTTGTTTTCAATAAAAGATATCTAACAAAAAATCTCTTAATTAGCGGGATAAAGGGGTTTACTCAATTGAACATGATTATTCCTAGATTTTAAGCTTATATGTTTGATCACAACGTTTTTTATTTGTGTTTCAAATCTGTAGAGCATACTTCTCCTAACAGTTTGTATAACTGAAAACTGAGATGGTATCTTCATATAGATTTCTTTTGGGGATAAACTATGCCTCACTAAGGTTTAGGTTCAAATAAATCAATTTCAACGCACCATGTTTTAAACTTTACGCTTCATCAGCTTTATGGTTCTATAAGATATGTACCTCCCTTGAACCCTTGAAGATTCCATAACAGTGAAGCTGCTAGTAGTTTGTCCAAAAAATGGAGTCGTCATTTGCTACACCTATGATTTTATTTCCCAACAAAAGAAAATAGTCATCAGGTTATCTATTGCTTAGAAAAAGGAACCATGGCATCTTTCACTTCTTCTTCTGCTGTTATGCACAAACACAGAAGGGAGTTTCTTCTACTAGTATGTTTTAGAAGCAAGTCCTGATGTATCTCATTAAATTTTGTGCAATTTAAGGCTACACATATTCTTGAAGGGTCTTTAATGTATGATTTAAAAGCTTCTAGGGAGTGAAATGTTAGTTATCCTTCTTCTTTTTGTACGTAACAAACACTTCCATGCAGATTCGTACTTGTGTGTAATTGTGGACCAATCACGGAATTCATTTATTTTTTAGGAATAAGTGGCAACAGTGTTTAAATTTCTCTTTTTTGTTTTTTTTTGGGGAAGGGATTTATTTCCAGTTGAAGGTTTAAGATTTAGTTAGATTTTAAAGGTAGTTAGTAAATGCAGTTTTGTAAATGTTTTTGGAAGTAGGAAGTAAAATGGGTACTTATTGCCTTCTTCTGCATGCCTGTTAGATAACTTCTGCAGGTTGCAGTTTTGAATGCATTGTCTTTGTTTGTTTAGGGCTTGATTCTTGTTGTTCTTGAAAACTCGTCATCTCATCATATTTCAGATAGTAAATCATTGTTTAGGGCTACACAGTAAATTGTTGTAAGCCCATGTAGCTCGAACACTTTCTGAAACTTTTCAGTCATCTAAAGTATTTTAGCTTTTCAAATTATGATCTTGAGTACTTTGTTTTTTTGTTGCAGGTGGAAAGAACAGTGCTGATAGATCTCTTCTTGTTGAACTTATGCATTGGGTTTCCCAAAATCCTCCACCTGCACATCTCTTTCTAATTTCTGGTGATAAGGACTTTGCTGGTTTATTGCACCGGCTAAGAATGAATAACTACAATATCTTGCTTGCAACAACAGGAAAGGCTCCTGATGTGCTCTGCAGTGCAGCAACAATAACATGGCAATGGTCTTCATTGATTAAGGGAGAAGATCTTGCTGGGAAACATTTCAACCATCCTCCTGATGGTCCGTTTGGTTCTTGGTATGGAAACTATAAGATGCCTCTTGAAAATCCCTTCTCAACTGTTGAGCAGTCTACATCTTCGCCGGCTGTGGAGATCTATGAACCTACCCCAGAGTCGAAGCCTGGTGTAATTCCAAAGTCAGTTTTAAGGCGGGTTAGACATATATTGAGCTTGCATACAAAAGGAATCTCCATTTCTGATCTTCGTGCAGAGTTGGCAAAATGTGATGTGTATGTGGATAAATCCTTGTATGGACATAAAACGTTTTCTCGCTTTCTTTTATCAATTCCAAACGTACAGCTCCGGTCTTTAGGGGATGGTAATTTTTTTGTACGTTTGATCCGCCCAGGGTCCCCTGAACCTGCTGAAAGCACTATTTTGCTACCAACAACTTCTGCTGTTAAGGGTGAGGAAAAGGGCTATGTAGCAACTCTAAAGTCAAATGGTGTGGTTAGTGATAATGCTAGAGATGCAGATGAGACACACTCAATATCCTCATTGGATGAAAGGATTATGGATGATGATTCAAAATCATTCCAACAGGTCCCTTCACCAGACACATCCAGTGGGGAATATGTGGATGGTAAAGCATCATATTCTCCATCGATTGAAGGACATGTGGGTCAGCCCCCAAAGGAGTTGCAGAAATCTTCACTGGATAGTGAAAAGGTTGTGGGTGTGGCTGATGCACAATTGTCTGAGATTAAACCATCTCCCAAGAACAATCAACTTCCCAAAACTAAGACAGGTTCCTTGAAAACAAGTTTGAGACAATCGCTTGTTAATGACTTTGTGAGATCCGAGCTTGTAACTCAGAAATTTCCAGAAAAATATACAACTTTAGAGAATTCCGCTGATGAGAATTATAATACAACAGTGGAAACCAATCGTATTGTGAATGATGAATCTGAAAAATTTAAAGCTGAGGATAAACATGAGAAGCCAACTAGAAAGGAGGAGGATGAAGTTTGTCGCAGCCCATACTCTTTGCCTGTTGATGACTCCATGGCTGACAAAAGTCCTGGTGAAAGTGCTGAAACTTATAACAAAAGTCCAACTTTCTTTGGTTGGATCAGAAGTTGGTGGCCATTTTCGAAAAGCCGTTCTAAGTCTGATGATTTGACTTTCTGTCAGGACAAGATAGTTAGTCATTCTGAGGAGCCCAAATTATCGGAACTGGACAAGACTGTTAGTCGATCTGAAGAGCTCAAGTTATCTGAACTAGACCAGACTGTTAGTCAGTCCGAGGAGCCCAAGTTATCTGAACAGGACGAGACTGTTAGTCACTCTAAAGAGTCCACATTATCTGTTAATCATTCTGAAGAACCCAGATTATTGAAACTGGACCAGACTCTTGGTCATGCTGAAGAGCTCAAGTTATCAAAACTGAACCAGAATGTTAGTGATTCAGAAAAGCCTGTGTTATTTTCTAGTAAATCCTTTTGGGATGACATGGAATCTTTTGTTTTCAGCCCTAGAGGATCACTTCTTTTCTCCCAGTCAAGAAGCAGGTTTGTGTGCATAATAGTTTAATGTCAAACTTTTGAAAATTTTCCCTTTTGCTATGGATAATAACCACTTATTCGTCTCCTTTACTCATTTGTCTCTTCAAAGTTATAGTCTGAACCCCAACTACCAAAGAAAGAAGAAAATGTGATAAATTGATTGTGCCATGAAGTTTTTCTGTCGAAAGTTGCACCACCCTTTCAATTTTTTTCATTATGATCATTACAAGATATTAGTTGAAAGACTAACTTAGTAACATTCTGCTATACATTGTATGTGTTAGGGAGGATATGGCACATAAGTTGCAGAAGGGAGGACCCCTGTTTCTTAGATCACTCACTGAAGAAGGTATCCTTAAGCTGGTGGATTTGTTAATGACAGAGAAAAAATGGTTGGAGGAAAGGCCCTCCCAATCTTTTCCTTTTAAGCTAACTCAACCAGTTCAAAGGGGCTCGCCGACAGCCCTATCTCATGGTGCAAATGGCTTGAGATCTCTCTTTCTAAATAGAACACCACAGCACAGCTTGCAAAAAACATCCGAACATGATGCGGAGAAACAGAACCAGAGTGCTCCTCATACTGCAGTTTCAAAACCTGCCACTGAAAAGAAATATAAGGAGAGGTCTAGAGATGATATATTATCAGACTGTCAGAAACTTGTGACGGATGTTTTGAGAGAACATCCAGAGGGATATAATATTGGTTGTTTCCGAAAACTATTTGTTCAGAGGTATGGCTATCATCTTGATGTTCAGAAGCTTGGTTATAAAAAATTGGCATCCTTATTACAGATAATGCCTGGAGCTAGATTAGAGTCCACTTTTATTTTTCCTTCTGTTTCTGCTGTTCTTGATTCTGACGGAGAAGCTCCCATCCCCAAAACTGCAGTAACCAATGCCATTCATGTAGTCTCCAACTCAGATTCTGAATGGTCTGATTCAGCCCCGAAAGATGAAAACATCGACTCTCTATGGGAGGAATTGGGTCCTGCCGTCGACAAGTCCAACCATAGTGATCTGGAATCAAGATTAAGTCTGAAAGTTGAAGAATTGTATATACCAAAGCATCCTAATTATGAACCGGTAGTCTCAGATGATGATTCTTCTGAATCTGAAGGAGATAGCCCTTTTTTAACTCAACCTGAACAGCAAGCAAAGCTAAAACATAATGAAAAGGACAGTTCTCTTTTGCATTTTTTGGATTTGTATGAAAGGAAGGAAGCAGAGAAGTTGGACAGTGTTGAACATTTGGGCAATTCTCTGGCTGATCTTTTAGATAAATCGACTGACTCGACTCGGGGTACCTTTTCCGAAATTCCATCTGGGAACTTCAAGGAGAAGCACAGATCTCAAAAGAGCTATTCATTTGTCGCTGATCCGGTTTTACCTAATAATAAGGAGAAGCTAATTGGTGAGATATTAGATGGCTGTAAAGAGTCAAATATGCAAAACTGAGGAGTTGCTGGTGTAAACTGGGCCTTGGTTACTAGAACTCCATCATATGAAATTCGAGATTCTCATCGCTCACAAATGGAGATGGTGGCATGGTTGATTGTGTCACAGCAATGCAGTATTAGCTTGCCATGGCACAAACGGTTCAGTTGAGGATGATTCAGATATTTTTTCCTTCCAACATTTATCTTTGCTATTACTGGAGTAGTTGTTTTGGTCTTTTGCATGCTTCTCTTGGCATGTGCTCATAGTATGGATATGAACCATAAAAGTCATAACACCCTTTAGTGTAGTATGAGCCATGTGACACAGCATCGACTCAATTTTTTTTTGGGTTTATATCTTTTTTCACTAGGTAACGATCACCCAGAGTTCTTTCTATTTTTCATAGCTAAACTATAACATAATAAGAAATTAGTATGTACACTAACATTGTAAGGTTTTTTAACATTATTAATGCATCATGTAACATTTGTTTGTTAATAGTTATTGGTTCTTAAATAAAAAAAACACAAATGGTTACAGGAATAGTTTAACAAACATTATTTATACTACTTATAAAGGGAAAACCCATAATAATTACTCACCATGATGTAATTTGTAATTCTTCCTATTTTGTTCTTATTATTTTCTAATTTTTACCAAAAAACTTATATATAACTCAATGTTCTTTTTCACCCAATATATGTTCCATATTAATTGGTTAACTATTTCTTCTTTTTTACATTATAATTATCAGTTTTTTTAATGTAAAATATGAATGTTAAATAATACTTTTTTGGCACGTGCAGTGACAGAAAATAGTGTGATATTGGATGTGTTCCCATCCTTAACTCAGTTTGTGTCAATAGAATTCTATGTACCATTCAAACTTAAATGTGTACAATTAATAAAGAATGTTTTCCAAATAAGTTTGATGAATGGCAAGAGGGAATGAAGGAAGAGAAGGGACATGTGGCTTGTTAGCGACTAGTAGAGGACGAAAATGAAGGGAAAATATATTATTAATAGGGCAACTATTTTACATAAAGATAAAAATACATTACATTAGTATCCATGAGTTTTAGCAAAATCATATAAATCACTTCTTACTTTTTTATATCTACATAAACCCCTAATTTCTTTAACTTTTATTACATTGACCATTCATGCATGAGAAATAAGTATAATATTTTTAACAAAAATATAAATGCAATTAAGTTAAATAAAACATGATATATCTGAAAATAAGTTCAAATAATATACGAGTCAATACTTCTTTATTATTTTTGGTTCGTTACGATACAATATAAGAGCGATTTAAATAATATCTCTTTAGAATTGTTGATGCATTTTGTAATAAAAAATAATAAAGATACATTGATTTGTATATTGTTTGGACATGTTTGCACATTATACCATGTTTTGTTTAACTTAATTGTATTTATCACATTTTTATATAAAAAATTACACTTATTTTGGGTTGTCGGTGTAATAAAAGTATAAAAAAATTAGGGAATTTGTATAGGAGTAAAAAAATGAAAAATAATTTATACAATTTCACAAAAATACATATATGCAATTATAATTTATAATCCCGCAATATTAGAGGAGTTAACTTCTACAAGTAGGCATTTCCAAGATTCAGCTAATTGATGAAGCTATGAGACATGAAGTGTGATCTATGTGGTTCAACCTTAACAAGTGTTTGGTTTCTCATCCCTTAAAAATGGGAAAAAAA
The DNA here is from genome assembly GCF_001865875.1 of Lupinus angustifolius. Lineage (NCBI taxonomy): Eukaryota > Viridiplantae > Streptophyta > Magnoliopsida > Fabales > Fabaceae > Lupinus > Lupinus angustifolius. The sequence continues at coordinate 12,297,705 of NC_032023.1, forward strand.
ATGTTTTTCGCTCTTGAAAAGAAAAAGAAAAACTACCATGGGTAGAGTTGTCAATGACCATCCCCACCCCGGCTAAAGATCAAGACAGGAAAACTAATAACTAATTCTAACCATCATTTTTTATAAACTTTCACTAGTTTATATCCATGTATAAATTATTATAAATATATTAAGAAAATATCAAAATTTCATGTTTATCACAAACATAACTAACAGAAAATATATTATATCCTCAAAAACTTAATTGATTGGAAAGTCTTACTTTTAGATAAATATAATATTGATTTCTCCATAATTTATGAAATGTTGATTTCTCCATCTTAACTTTTTCTTTATTAATATAATAGTGATGAATATATTAAACTTCATAAAACATGGACCACATCTTTAATTTACAGGGCAGGACAATGTGATTTCATCACTCATTGGTGTAACATGGTCTTTTCAAATAATTATGTCATTCCACATAGCTATTCATGCAAGATAGTTTTTCATATAGTCATGATATTTCATATAATATTTATTTGATTTCATTTAATTATTCTAATATTATAACTAAAAGATATTTGTTCTCACTAATATATTTAAAGAAAATATAATACACTTTTATAATTACTTTTATATTTCTAATCATCTCACTTTCACATATTTGTGTCTTATTTTTCTAATTTATTTATTATTTGTCACTTTGTAAGTAATTTTAAGTATTTGTGTTTCTTTTTTATTTTCACTCTATTTTTATTAACCATAACAATTGCTAATTATTGTGAGTTCGTAAGAAAAAAATTAAGTTAACTAATTTCACGTATAAATGAATATAAACAAATAACTTCACTACATTATAATTATTTTCATTTAAATTATTGTTCTTTTAATTCATTTATTGTGTAAGGGTAAATTTAGAATTATTGATAATTTTTTTCCTTTCATCATTTTATTCATAAACTAGAGAGGAAATTTTTTTATGGCCCCATGCATATTTTCCCCATTCTATTTATTGTTGGAACCAAATGGTAAAAATAATATTTTCTACAACCTTTTCTCCTCTTGCTTTCTATAGAATCAAACATAGTATTAGAGTATTAGACTATGTTTGGTTGGGGTGAAAAAGGAAGGAATGAAAGTGAGAAGAATGAAAGAGGAAGGAAAGGAAACTTTCGATTGGTTGGTTGCAATGAATAGAGAGAAGGAAAGAAAAAATTGTGGACTCATGCCTTCTTGTTTTTTTCAATAATATTGGGAGGAAAACTTAAGTTGAGAAAATTAGGGATATATTTTCTCGTTGCTAACTAGTTCCCTATATTCTTAAATTTGCTTTTCATGTTGGCCATATTTATAAATGTCACTAATTTTCTAAAATTCCTATAAAATAAAATAAAATGTTGTCAGTGTCATTATTAAAAATAACTATAACATTTTCTTTCCATTTTCTCTTATGCCAAACAATTAAAAATTATCATTGTTTCTATTCATATTTATCTTCTTAACTTTTATTTCCTCAACTTTTCTTTCCTTAATTTTTATCTTATGAACCAAAGATTATTAAATATTCACGGCTTATTGGATTTTATTATATGGATCCTTGCATATTAAAGAGATAATTATAAAGTAAAATCGTTTAAATAAGCTTCCACGTTGAGTTGATTTTAAAAATATTAGGCTCATATTTAAAAAATAGCCTATGAGTATGACAGACTAGATACATTTTTAAAGCAAATTCCACCTACCTCATCCTATTTTTAAATCGTATGCAAATCTATTTATATTTTTTTTATTGAACAGCAACCTTTTAATTATGTTTGTAGAGTACGATAGAAAATATATATATTAACTGTGTATAAGATTTATATTTTATTATTTACCATTCATATTTTATTATTATTAACCATATACCTTATAAAAAGTAATCTAAATTAATAGTAGATAATATAATAAATGTGTATAAATTTTTATAAGCGTGCATATATATTATCTTCTAAAACTTAACTTATTACATGCTAATATTTTAGGCTCAGCCTAAGAGTTTGGAATATTAATTAGAACTGGACATTAATTATTCAACTGATATTTTATAATAAAGTTTGTTGAAAATATAACATTTTACACTTTTTAATATTTTTAAATTTTATGAATAATAAATGTAAATTCATATTAATAAATTAATGTTAGTATATTTAATTAATATTTAATAAATAATAAAATAATTTGAAACACTAAATTCCAACCTAAAACATTTTTGTAGGTTCAAATATTTTTTAGTCTTTCAAAATCTAGATAATTTTGATTTTAGTTCTTAATTTTTAGTCTCTACTTAAATTTCGAATAAAAGAGTGTATGCACTGATAATTTATAAGCTTTATATATTATTATTGTATTATTTATTATTCATGTTTAATAATCATTGACTCTTCAAAAGTAATACAAATGAATAATGAATAATATTAATTGTGTATAAATTTTTATACTAAAAGTATATAGATATACACCCATTTTTAAAGTATGTTTTGATTTTAGTCTCCATATGTTATATGATGTTACTCATGTTAGATTAAAATCAAAATTTTAGTATTATTAAACATCCAAAACAAAAAGTAAATTAAGAGGACTAAAGTTAAAATGTGATATGTTTTTAGTGAGTAAAGTAATATTAAAATGAATTTAATATGTATATACTGACACAATGTACAGATTTTAAGCTCAATTAAAATATGAGAAAAAGATATATACACTGATAATATATGAGTTTTATATACTGTCATTGTATCATCTACTATTGATATTTAGTTGTTGTTGATTTTCCAAAAAATATAATTCAATGCATGGTGGATGTTAAAGTGCATGTACATAAATTTTTACACTCCCAATGTATAGATTGTACACTCTTAAAATATTTTTATAATATATTTTTATTAAATTAATAATTTCCCAAAAGAGAAAATTCTTAAAATAATATTATATATTAATCAGTAATTTTAGCATTAATGGCCTTTAGGAAATTTTATCTTGTTTTACATATGAATATTAATGTAATATTTGACTCATGACAGAGATGATTATACCTACTTATTATCTTTTTCAACCCAATACAACCCTTTGGAAAAATGTGTCTTTTACAACTTATGGAGTGCAGCAACTAGTGATTGGAGGAGGCTAATCCTAACCTACCTTTGCCTCAATGGCCACCCTTGCAACTGGCCAATACTCTAATATACCAAGCACAAGACAACACACATGTCAATATTCTCCCAACTATTATATCATAAATTATTAGAAAAAAAGTATTTTTTATATTATGAGATAAATTATCTTATTGGACCATTAAAATCATAACATATATTTTTTTTTAAATTTTTAGATTTTATAAAAATAAGTTAATCAGGACATACACGATAATTTTAGTGATTGGATAAATAATTTATCTCATTGTATAAAGATTACATTGTTCTCAAATAATTATCCTATAGAGCAAAGGCCACGTTTTTCCTCCTTAAATGAAAAAAAGGAAAATTAAATGAATAATTTAAAATAAAAAATAGAAAATAGGTGGTGATCTAATCCTCAAAAGTTGAAAGTCATCTAAAGTTCAGAGAACTCTCTCTCTCTCTATCTCCCTTGTCTTTTACCCACAGCAAAAACATTAGAGAAAATACCCAAAACACACCCAAATAGATCAGTGGGGTGGTATTAGGTAACCAGGTATGCAGCTTTTGGCACTTACCATTACCCTTACCACACACAAACACCATTGTCCATAAACACAGAACATGTACCAAAACTAAAATCATCAAAATAAACAAACATATACAACATACCCTCTCTTCTCTTTTCTAGTAACCATTATATTATTATTTTTATTAGCCATATTATCTTACAACTTTTTTTTATTTTTCTCTTTCTGGATCTGAAACTCCGTTCCTCAGATCTATGCCGTTTTACCATTCCTACCTGCCGTTTATTCATTTTCTTTTCCTATGTCGTCGTTTTGATCCATCTCTTTCTGCATGAAACGCTACAACGAATATTCTTAGATTCCGAAACATATAACCGCTTCTTTCTCAATTCTCAACAACGCGTTTTCTCTGATTGATTGATTCATTCATCTGTTTTCATCGAAATTGCTTCTTCTTCGTTCGACGCGCGTGGTTCGGTTATGGATTCGGACGATTTCCGTACGATATTGGATTCTTCAGGTGTGGACGTGTGGTCGTTCATCGACACCGCAATCGCCGTCGCCGCGACGGATTCCGGCGATGAATTGAAGCGCCGGAGAGATGCTATCGTTGAGAGGCTGTACTCCGCCACCACTGCTCCTCCGCGGTGCCGGAATTGCGACGGAGGCAACCGTAGTGTCGTCGCTGCCAACGACGACAAAGCTAGGAAACAACAGAGGACCCGTAGCCCTAGCCCTAAACGACAATCACCACAACGCGAGCAACGACGTCGTTTTGCCTCCTCTCCGGAAACGCCACAGTCTCTCGAAAACGATGACGACGAAAACGACACCGATTTGGATCCTTACGGTGGCTTGTTCGACGATGAACAGAAGAAGATTCTGGAAATTAAGGAGCAGCTCGAAGAACCTGACCAGGTACTATTTAATAACCGTTTTTAATTTAATTCGTGATTTTATTTAGATTTGAAGTTTCATTAATTTTGTTTTTCATTTTTCAGTCTGAAGATTCATTGGTGGATTTGCTTCAAAATCTCGCCGATATGGATATTACATTCCAAGCTCTGAGGGTAACTTTTGCTTTGAAACATTTTTTTATGTTTGAACTTTTTTTATGGTTTTACAGTGTTTGATTTATTTGTTTCTGTAGGAAACTGACATTGGTAGGAATGTGAATCGGTTGAGGAAGCATTCGTCTAATGACATTCGCAGATTGGTGAAGCTACTTGTCAGGTTGAATAGCTGAGTTTTGTTGCAGAAATTGTCAAACTAATACAATGTTTTTGTAAGTTAGATTAACATTTTTTTCTAAATGTTATTTGCAGGAAGTGGAAGGAAATTGTAGATGAGTGGGTGAAGTCAAATCCACAGGGAGAAGCTGCTACTCTTATGGGTAATTTTGAATCTAATTGTTTTGGGGAAGTTTATGCGAGGTTAAGGATTAGGGTTAATTAAATGGTAATTAATTAATAATGTTGGCATTTCCATTTTGCAGCTGATGGAGACTCTTCCCCTCTTCAGAAAACCACCCAAAATGGGCATCATCATGTGAAAGAAATCTTTTGTGTATATTTTTTCCTATGAAAGTTGAGGCTTGTTTAGGTTGTTGCTAATGATATCCCATTGTTTTTGCAGATTCCTGATTTTGCTTACTCACCAAATCCACACAGTGAGTACACTAGTACAGCAACAGTTGATTCAAATCTTCTGCTGTTTTGATTTGGTTGATGCATATTGCATTTTACATAAGTTCTTTTTCTTTTGCTGACACAGATGGGAGTTCTGGGTCTGACCGCAATGAAGCAGAGCTGAAACCAAAACCAAAACCAAAAGTGATTCCTTCTCGCAGAGAAGCACCACCTCCAAAACCAATTCCATCACCTTTACTTCATACCCCTGCTCCTTCTGCCCTTCAAAACGTACGGATGTGATTTTATTGCCATTTTGGAATTGGAGTCTCTGATGGGTGAAAATTTATGTAGTAGGTACAACCAATCAGGATTGAATAGTGTTTTATTGTATTATTTTAACATTCAATCCAATCTTGATTGGTTGTGCCCATATTTCACTTGCATATGCAAGTCTTACTTGAAAATATAATATACACAAACTTAGAAAAGCTTAACTTAAAGTGAAAGGGTCTTGGATGTTTTTTACTTTGGTATAAGCCAGTTAAGCTCTTGAAGTGTTAGTGGTCCTGACTTGTTGCACAATGATTGCATTGCAGAGGCAGAAAGAACTGAGAGAGAGCAATTTTGATGCGGAGAGACTTGCTTCTGCAAGAAAAAGGCTTCAAGAGAACTATAAAGAAGCTGAAAATGGTGGAATTTTCATACTTCACATTTCCATGCTAGTTGTTTCTCTCTCAATATATATGTACTGACTGGTAATTTTTGTTTGTTTCTGGGGTTTGTCTGTGTAGCCAAAAAGCAAAGGACAATTCAGGTTATGGACATTCATGAGTTACCAAAGACAAAATCCAAGAATACCTTCTTTGGAAAGAACAAAGGCAGTGGCGGTTCTCAGGGGAGGCACTGGTGATACAAACATACATGTTCCATTGTTCGTGCCATGTTAACTGTAAAAATGGCTTCTGGGTTTTTTGCTCCATAGACCTATTTTTCTTCTGGTTTTAATTATAACTGAAATTATTAATAATCAGAGACAAAATAAACTATTGAAATGTTTATTTCTGAAGGTGGACTTACCAAACCGAACAAAACAAAACCAGCTTTTAGTTGGTTTGTTTGTTTAGGTACATGTGATTTCCTAGAATCAAGACAGGAATGAGGTGGGAATGTAGGTTAAAAAAGTTGTTTTCTTTTTTATATGAAACATTAAATTTTGGGTTTGAAAATTGAACTACATTGGTTAATGGTTGCTTCGCTATACTAGGTATTTTATCCTTATTCTTAATGAACAAAAGCCAAAGAGATTACCCTACTTAGCAGGGGCGAGTTTGGTGGGTGGGTGTTTAGTTGGTGTTACAATTAATATTGGTGATGGTGTCTTAACGCTATGAAGTTGACATGTGCACTCGACGTGGCCCTTGCTTTGCGTCAAGGAATTTGTTTTCTGATTCGGTTGTTCACGTTAACTTGGCGAATCTCTAAAATTAGTATTAGTAGTAAATTAGTAATTCAGTGTGATCTTGTTGAGCTTGAGAAGTAGATTCGTTAATTTTACATGATCATTTTGGGTAAGGTTTTCTAATAGTAAGCTAAATTTAAGGAAGTTAACAAATGATATTCTATTTTTTGTGTATAACAAATGATACTTGAAGAGAATACTTTTGAAGTAAGCAATTTTTGGTGGACTTAAATTATTCAATTTATCAAACAGTAAATTCTCTTTTAGCCATTAATTCATATATGAATAATTAATATTTGGGTTCTTTGTGATAAGAGGGAAAACTGTATTTAATGTATGTAATGTAGACAATCTACATAACCACGAATTAGGAGATAGAAGAACTAAGGGTAAATACTTTATGTTATTCCGTGAAATGAAGTGAATATTTGTTATTCTATGACGATTGACGAATAAACCTGAAGGAACAATGATGCAGTGTACTTCTTCAAATTACTTTTCTCAGAAAGTCAGAAACTTGGTCGTAAATTCCAAAACATCGTACAACCTCAAATAGTGCAAAATTTAATATGATAACCACTGAAAAGTAATTTGTTTAATTTAGAATTTATAAAATCTAAGTTTCAATAAGAAATAAAAGAAGTAATTTGTTTAATTTAGAATCTATAAAATCTAAGTTTCAATAAGAAATATAAAAACAAAAATAGTACTAAGCTCTAGTTGTTGAGTAAAGAAGAGAGATGAATAGGAGAGTTAGTGTGATACATGTGAAAACAAGGGAGGGTGGATTCGTGAGAGAAAAAAGAACAAGAGTCAAAGAAGGGAGTGGCAAATTTCTTTGACTAATTTTGCTGAAGCTTTTGATGTTTAGATTTTGAAATGGGTGCAGTGACGGATGTTTTTCTATCACAAAAAAGAAATATCCGTGGTTGGAACTTTAGCTTAGTGAGATTCAAGGATATTAAAAATGACATTGGATCTTATTTAAATTCTCAATTAGAAATTGAGTGTCGATATTTCCAGGTTGTAGAGGAAGGTGTTGGCTGATGAAACTTTAAACAATTTGATTTACAAGATTGAAGTTAATTAGTTGCATTCAATATTTGAGAATTAGGTGAGAATGAATATTGGACAGATGAAACTGAGGATACCAGAATGTTAGGAAAACTGGTCACGGGATTGAGTCCTAACAACCATGAGGTAACATTATAAATGACATGTCCAGTTCTAACTGGATAGGATTAGGTATGGGACAACAATAATGAACATAGGATAAGAATAAAGACAACCAATCTTCATTCAAAGGTTAATGGGGTGTAGTGTGATAGTAAAGAGAGATATTGTTGGAGTAACTTATCTCATCAATTCAATTTTCAAAATACAACCCCATTAAACTTTGTTGATTGTGGATAATTTCCAAAATATTTTAGATTCAATTGATGATAATAATGTAAATTTGGAGCAAATGATCAATTTTTCTAGAGGAAACAATTGTCTTCAGTGAAACTTTTATTGCAGAAAGTTAGCGGGTGCATCTTTAGAATCTTTTGGGCGATTGTGGTATGAAAATATAGAATCACAATGTCATGACAAAAAAAATCAAATAACATTGTTGCTATAGAAAAATTGCATTTTCTCACTTTTGAAGAAACAAAATCTGAGGCAATTGATTAAAATTTGTGTGATTATCTCAGGGAGAGAATGAGGTTTACTAAATATTAAGAAGCTAGTTTTTTCAAGCTGAATTATTCCTTTTCTAGGTTTGGATTTAGTTGTGTTTATCCTGAATGGCAACAAAGGGTAAGATGGTGTACATTAAATGTTTATGCAACGCGAGACATTGGAGACAAGAAGAATTTATGGGATTGAATTGTGCATTTTAACACCCTATTCTGCTTAAATATATGTGCAACACGTTGATCAAAAGAATTAAACTCACCGAAGTGGAGGGTAAACTTTACAGAGCAAGTTAAAGCCACGAAGTAAAAGAAGGGTGCAGTTGTCTTTTGAAACATAATTACATAAGTAACCATGAACACTATGAACATTCCCTCATAGAATTCAGTAATTTTTGCAAGGTCACAGTATTGTCGGACATTATACTATGAGACACACTCCACAATAAAATGGACTTGCAGAATGAATGAATAGAACCTTACTTGAAAGGACAAGATGTATGTTTTCAAATGTCGGATTGGCAAAAGAATTTTGGATGGAAGCTGTCAGTATAGTTTGTTACTTGATCAACAGATGTCCATCAACGACCATTGGTTTCAAAACTCCAGAAGAGATGTGGTCGAGTATTTCAGCAAATTATAAAAATTTGAGGATATTTGGTTATTCTGCATATGCTCATAACAAAGAATGAAATACATTTTTTTTGAATATTTTGACAGTGTGAAAGGATATAAGTTATGGTGGCCAGAGAAAAGAAAGTGTATTATTAGTAGAGATGTTACTTTTAATGAAGCTGGAATGTTAAAGCCTCATACAAAGTCATCAAGTGAAAATTAAGATCCTAATATCTTAGAGAATGTGGAGTTTGAGGTGGAGTCAACAAAAGAAAAAACACTTGATCTAGAAGAAGAAGTCCATGATGCATGTACTGATAATGATATCTCTCAATTACAATATTATCAGTTGGCTAGGGCCTGGCAAAGGAGACATAAAACCTCTAGAAAAGTATGGCTATGCTGATCTGATGTCATACGCTCTAAATGTTGCTAATGATATTAGTAATTATGAACCATAGTCATATGAAGAAGCTATCAACAACAAAGAAGCTTCCAAATGGATTTCTGCCATGACAAAGGAAATTGAGTCCCTTCACAAGAATCATACTTGGGTTCTTGTGAAGCGGACGAAGACTCAAAAGATTGTTGGATGCAAATGGGTCTTTAAGAAGAAGGAAGAAATCCCTCGGATTGAAGATGCAAGATTCAAGGCGCGATTAGTGGCCAAAGGTTTTACACAAAGAGAAGACATTGATTTCAATGAAGTTTTATCTCATGTGGTAAAACATAGCTCTATTCGCATCCTACTTGCAATTTTAGCTCATTTTGATCTAGAACTTGAACAACTAGATGTCAAAACGACATTTTTGCATGGTGAGTTGGAGGAACAAATCAACATGAAACAACCTGAAGGATTTGAAGTTCAGGGATGAAAGATCATGTTTGCTTGCTGGAGAAATCTTTATATGGCCTAAAATAATCTTCCAGACAATGGTATCGACGATTTGACACTTTCATACTTGAAAATGGATATTCCAAAAGTGAACATGGTAGTTGTGTCTATTACAAGAAGCTTGCAAATAAGTCATTCATATATTTGCTTATATATGTTGATGACATGTTGATCGCATGTAAGAACATGTCAGAAATTAGAAACTTGAAAGCTCAATCGAGCTCAGAGTTTGGGAAAGTGTCACAAAAGAAGTACATTGAGAAAGTGTTGGAACACTTTGGCATGCAAAATGCTAAACTAGTCACTACTCCATTGACAACCCATTTCAAACTTTTAATGGCTTTGTGTCTACAAACTGAGAATGAAAAAGAGGAGATGTCAAGTGTACCTTATGCTAGTGTTGTTGGCAGCCTCATGTATGCCATGATATGCACTAAACCATATATTTCTCATGTAGTAAGTGTGGTAAGCAGATATATGGCAAATCTTGGTAAAATTCACTGAAAGGTTGTGAAGTGGATTATGCGCTACCTGAAAGGTACCACAAATATAGGGCTTTCGTATGGTAAAGTCAAAGATGTTGGAAACAAGATCACTGGATATGTTGACTCAGATTATGCTGGAGATCTAGATAAGCGAAGATCGCTCACTGGATATGTCTTTACACTGTGTGGTTGTACTATTAGTTGGAAAGCAACAGTACAATCAATTGTTGCTTTGTCTATAACTGAGGCAGAGTACATCAGAGTAACAAATGCTGTAAAGGAAGCCATTTGGGATAAAGGTCTAATTGAAGAGTTGGATATACAACTCGAAGAAACAACCATCTATTATGATAGTCAAAGTGCTATACATCTGACAAAGAATCCAATGTATCATGAAAGAACTGAGCATATTGATGTTCAGATGCACTTTATCAGAGACATAGTGGAGAGAGGAGTTGTTAGAGTGGAGAAAATACTC
>NC_032023.1:12308713-12309204 GCF_001865875.1 Lupinus angustifolius
TTTGGTAATTTTTGGAGACAGTCGGTTCTGGACCACTGTCGGGGCCAAATCCGCCCGGTACGGCTCAAAAAGGGTCTTTTTAAGTTCCGTAACTCGGAATCGAATTCTGATCGCGCCGTTGGATTCGTAATTTTATTTCAAGTCAATATAGACTCTGAGCGCATCCATACCTATTTTGTAAATATTTTTCACTCGGAATGCCGAAATCCGAAATTCTAATCGGATATTAGGATCGGGCGATTTATAATACCCGATCGAGTATTGGCCGATAATACTCGGGCATGTTTATTGCACGTGTCCACAAGGTGATCATTGGGATGAGAGAGTTGACTTCCATAAAGTAAATCTCCCATCACTTTCTCAAATATCTCATGATCTCATTAGCCACCCTATGAGATTTTGTCATTATTACCTAGGGAAAATCTTATTTCCCTCTCTCCTTAAGCCTCCACACTTCACACTTCACTCACTCACTTTTGCATTTTCAAAGA
>NC_032023.1:12309304-12309750 GCF_001865875.1 Lupinus angustifolius
ATTCTCATCCTCATCCCATCCTCATCCCATCCTCAATCTCATTCTCATCCTCATCCTATCCTCTTCCTTATTCTCCTCCTCAGCCTATCCACATCCTCATCCTCTTGCTCGTCCTCATCCTATCCTCATCCTCATCCTCATCCTTTTCCTCTTCCTCATCCTATCCTTATTGACATCCTCATCCTCTTCCACAGTCTCATCCTCATCCTATCCTCATACGCATTCTCGTCCTTATCCTATCTTCATCCTCTTCTTCATCCTCATCCTCGTCCTCATCCTATACTCATCCTCATCCTATTCTCATCCTCATCCTATCCTCATCCTCTTCCTCATCCTATCCTCATTCTCATTCTCATCCTCATCCTCATCCTCATCTTCATCCTAATACACTTTCTCGTCCTCATCCTATTCTCATCCTCATCCCATCCTCATCCTCGTCGTCATCC
>NC_032023.1:12309850-12310112 GCF_001865875.1 Lupinus angustifolius
GTCCTCATCCTATCCTCATCTTATCCTCATTCTCATTCTCGTCCTCATCCTATCCACTTCCTCATCCACATCCTCTTCCTCATCCTCATCGTCTTCCTCATCCTCATCCTCATCCTATCGTCATCCTCATTCTCGTCCTCAACCTATCTTCATCCTCGCCCTCATTCTATCCTTGTCCTGATCCTCATCCTCTTCCACCTCCTCATCCTCCTCCTCATCCTATCCTCATTCTCGTCCTCCTCCTATCCTCATCCTCATCCTC
>NC_032023.1:12310212-12310918 GCF_001865875.1 Lupinus angustifolius
CTTCCTCATCCTCATCCTATCCTCATCCCTATCCTCGTCCACATCCTCTTGGTCATCCTCATCCTCATCCTCTTTCACATTCTCATCCTCATCCTATCATCATCCTCATCCTCATCCTCGTCCTCATCCTATCATATCTTAATCCTTATCCTCATCCTCATCCTCATCCTCATCCTCATTCTTATCCTCATCCTATCCTCGTCTACATCCTCTTCCTATCCTCATCCTCATTCTTATCCTCATCTTATCTTAATCCTCTTCCTATCCTCATCCTCGTCCTCATCCTCATCCTCATCCTCCTCCTATCCTCATCCTCATCCTCTTCCTCATCCTCATCCTATGCTCATCCTATCTCCATCCTCATCCTCATCCTCATCCTCATCCTAATGCACTTCCTCATCTTATGCTCATCCTCATCATATCGTCATCCTCGTCCTCATCCTATCCTAATCCTCATCCTCCTCCGCATCCTATCCTCATCCTCATTTTCGTCCTCATCCTCATTCTCGTCCTCATCCTATGCTTATCCTCTTATTCATCCTCATCCTCGTCCTCATTCTATCCTCATCATAATCCTCATCCTCATCCTAATCCACTTCCTCATCCTCCTCCTATTCTCATCCTCATTCAATCCTCCTCCTCATCCTATTCTCATCCTCATCCTATCCTCATCCTCGTTCTAATCCTATCCTCATTCTCATTCTCG
>NC_032023.1:12311837-12374246 GCF_001865875.1 Lupinus angustifolius
ATAAGATTTAGTAGGTAGATTTTGTGAAGTGACTCATGCGACGCGACGACTTCTTCGAAACGCGCGTGATTAAAACCATGCTCGGGTATTGTCGGCCAATATTCGAGTAGCCAAAAATGATCGCCCGATTTTACTTTACGGTTGGAACTTCGAATTTCGGCATTCCGAGTGAAAATATTTTAGAAAATAGTTATGGACCAACTCAGGGTCTATCTTGACTCGAAATGTGATTACGAAGCCAACGGAGTGATCGGAATTCGATTCCGAGTTACGAAACTCAAAAACCACTTTTTTGAGCCGTACTGTGTGAGATTTGGCCCCGACAGCGGTTCGAAACCGACTGTCTTCGAAAATCATGAAAAGTTACCACCAAATTGGAAATAGAATTACAAGACTAAAACTCAACTAGAGTTTCGTCTAATTCTTTACCGAAAATTCCCAGAAATTCATTTTCGAAAATATAATTAATAAAAATATTAATAAAATCTTATAATTCAAAATCGTAAAATTCGCGGTGTTACACCTCTTCCTCTGAAAGTATTGCTTCCTCTATTCCCATTAAAGGACCTGAACTGAGAGCTCCCTTGGGAATTGATTGTCAAAGCCTTTAAATCAGAGAGTATTGGAACATTGAAGTGCCTCTCTTGTTGTGTCAACATTGAAAACACCTTGCTGATGTTAGGAAGAGGCTCTAAAAGCATGATTTGAGACCTAACTTGTGAATATTGATCGTTCAAGCCTTTAAGGAATCTAATCACATAATCTTGGTCCATAAGCATCTTAACTAGATCAATTAGGCCACAAGTACAGGGAGTTGCACATTTGCAATGACCTATAGCTCTATAGTTCTCAATTTCCTCCCACATAATCTCCAATTGAGTAAAGTAATAAGAAATTGATTGATTACCTTGAGTCATTTTATAGAATTCTTCTTGAAGCTCGGCTATGCGAAAAATATCTCCTTGTGAATACCTATCGTGAAGATCCTTCCATGCCCCGACTGCTTCATCAATCCAAAGGATAGATTTCACGATTGTTTCATCAACAAAATGTTGTAACCATGATAACATCATAGTATTGCACCAAATCCATTGTTCATGAAGAGGATGAACCATTGGCGGTTGGATCAAAGATCTATCTATCAATTTCAACTTATTTTTGGATTGAAGAGCTAATTTCATAGCTCTAGACCAAAAGTGATAATTTTTGCCATTGAGAGGAGGAGAAACCAGAATTAGTGCAGGATTCTCATTGGAGTGAAGAAAGTAAGGATTAGAAGGACTCACAATGTAATCATCGAAGCTTTGATTCGCCATTGTTCATAAGAGAAATCGAAATCGATGAAAAAGAGGATTTGATTTAGTAGAGAAGAAGAAGGAATTGCAACAGAGATAAATTGAAGCAGAAGGAGAAACTGCAATAGTGAGAAGATAAAGGAAGTGAGAATCACAAACTGCGATAGTGAGAAGAAGAGAATAAGAGAAGACAAATCAAATCAAATTTTGCTCTGATACCATCTTAGAATCCAAAGAAAATGAGAAATTAGAAATGAATGTACTCATTCTCATTGAATTGAATAGAATGAATTACAAAAGATACCAATCTACTCTATATAGTAAATGGTTAAATAACTTCCCTAACAACTTTCTACTGAGGGAAATAAATGAAACTAAGCTAACATACACTTAAACCAATCCAATTCTAAAGGAATATATCAAAAGCCAAATTTCCAAACAATCCCAAAACAACATCCATTCATATAAATCAACATGTTCAACTCATACTACCACAAAGTCTAGTAGGAATCACCCCTTAACCGGCTTTGCACTGACCATTGAATAAATTTTTTGAGTTTGGGTTGGGTTAAAAGCATATAATGTGTTTGTAGTATCACAATATCACCTTCTTCAAATAAAATATCTCATACTTAGCACCATGGATAGAGCATAAGGTATGTCCCAATACACCAACAACTCCTATAATATAAAATGAGTTCATTCAAAATATAAGTAATGACCTATTTTTTCGAGTTGGAACCTCTTTTTATCTCTCACTTTAGGACCTCCATTTTCAATGGCAAAAAAATATGTTCTCATTAGGGAAAATTTTGAGCATCTTGCCAAAAAAAATAGAAAAGAGAAAACAAAATTTAACTAAATTTGTAACAATATTAGACAAAATATTAAGTTTGTTAATGTTTAAGGGACTATTAAGAATTGATAATAAAAATTAAGTTAATTAAACATAATATCATCAATATGACATTAAAAGTAAGTAAAAGTGAAAGTGCATGAATTAATACTTTTATTCTTAGGGATAAAAGTAAAAACAATACCTTTTAGTGACAATATTCTTTTCCCCTTATTATTTCAAAAATCAATACTATCAATTAAGTATAATTCACAATAAATAAAAAAAATGTTAGTTTAATAATGTAAGCTCTCCACTAAATTCCTAAAGTTATCATTCAAACAGAATTTCTAAAATCAACACTCGTTTAGATACCTACTTTGTGAAAATTAAATTCACAATTTCACTTCACCTCCACAAAAAAAGGTTACATTCATAATCACAGAAGAATTTTCATCTCTATCATTACTATACACAAATTCTGGTTTATGATTCACATTCAGTGAAGAAGATAGAAGAATCGAATAAAGAGAAATGGTAAATAGATACACCAATTCTAACAATCTCTCTTCCACATCTAGATTTCGCGTTAGGAAATTCTCTCCCAGCGCCATCACTCTCTATATACTTTTCATTTTCGCTTTCTCCATTTTCCTCTTCTTCTTTTACCTAAGGAATCTCATCCTCGTTCAAGATCAAGATCCACCAACCCTCCCTTCGTTCTCTCTACAATCCCGATCTCATCAGGTACTATTCGTTCATCTCTGTTTTCTGTTGATTTTAGAGACGCTAATCAGATGCTCGTTTTTTTGTTTAATTTGATTCGAATTCGTTGTAGTTTTGTGCCTAAATCTTAGTTAATTTGTACATTTGATAATATTAGAGAAAGAAAAACTGTAGGAGGATTTGTACGTAGAAAACTATAATGTTAGGCAAAGTGAGTTCGAGTCTAACTGCGGATGCAATTGCTTTAAATAGATGGAAAGTGATTCAAATTATGGACCGTGATGCGGCTGCAATATTGCGGTTAGGGCTGTCATCAAATTGTGGACTGATGTGGCCATATAAGGCTGCAATGCAACTGCATCAGACCGTATTTGGGTCACATCAGGTCGCATATAATGGTCCTATTTGTCTCGAACAAGATTGTCTCCTGCGGAGGATTCTGTGCTTCAGAGTTAGGCCGAAAAATGTAGGATAAGATTTTACTTTATAACTATTATGCATGATAGAGATTTAGCGGCTGTTACGTTCACACTTTTGATAGATATGTCTCCTAAATCCTAATATTAGTTTGCTCATACAAGTATTTCTTTAATTTTTTTATTTTATTTTATTTGTTGGTTCTAGCTATATTGTTGACTAGGACTCTAGAAGTTCACTGTTCAGTTTGATTTTTCCTTTTTTTAAATTCCCTTGCCCATTCTCAATAACTATTGCATTTTGTTTATTTCTGTAGGTGCCGGAGTTACATGTTTATGATAAGCAACTTTGGGATTCTCCTTTCAGTCATGGCTTACGCTCATGTGTCAAGCCGACTTCCAAATATAAAGGTTTGACTTGTTTACATATATTCATGTGATAGCTTGTTTGTTCATTTTTCTTCTTTCACTTGGTTTCACTCCTTTTATTTTAAGTTTTCTTTTTCAGCTACCTTAAGCTGATGATTGTTTGTTTCGTCAACCAGAGCATACCCTTGCTATTGTTGTTTAGTGCATTTTGTTTCTCGTCCTTCCTCTTTAATATGTTTAACTGCATCAGGTGCACAAGGATTTGATCAATATCTGACAGTGAGAAGTAATGGTGGACTAAATCAAATGCGAACTGGTGTAAGTCACTTCTTCCTCTCTTCCAATGTCTTGTTAAGTTGTAACTAAGTGTAAAAGATACATCTATGCTCTCTCTTACTCCTGTAATTGTTTGCATAATAGAATATTTAAATTACATACAGTGTTAAACTTTAGTACATGATAATACAAATGAGATTGTTTAATAGTTACTATTTTAACTTCCTTGTATCAGAATATGTCTTTGGGTTACTCCTTTTGGCATCAATGACTAGGAAATTGTGATAGTTTAATTTTTATATCTACTGGTTTCTGCTTCTTCAGCAGCTCATTCCATCCGTTATATATAACACATATGGTGAATTGCAATTTTATTACTGTTTGTCTTATATATATGTTTGCAGTTTTGCATTGATGCCATTTTATTTTGATGGGATTGGGTAGTGACTACGTCTAAAGCTGAGCTGCTGTTTTTTTCTTAATTTTTTTAATTGAACTTAAGTAACCAATCCTTTTTCCTATAGATATCAGACATGGTGGCTGTCGCATATATAATGAATGCAACTTTAGTCATCCCTCAATTGGATAAACGTTCGTTCTGGCAAGACACTAGGTATTTCTGAGTAGTTAGTTCTATTACAGCATCATTTTACTTCTTTGGTGCCTATTATTTACTTTATCAATATTATCTTCTTATTTGTTGTGGTGTGTGCAGTGTATTTTCAGATATATTTGATGAGCTTCATTTTATTGAATCCCTGAGAGGAGATATCAGGGTTGTCAAGGAACTTCCCAAGAACTTGGAAGCTGTCCCACGGGCCAGGAAGCACTTCACTTCCTGGTCTAGTTTGGGTTATTATAGAGAGATGAAAAGTCTATGGAATGAGTATCAGGTATTATTTATGTTTTCCCTAGATATTCTAAAATTTCTGGTGGTTCTCATTTTCTGCAGAAAGCGTCATTCTAAAGTTTGCTAATCTGCAAACATACTTCTTACCTGTTAAATCTTTAACCATCTCCCTGAAAAACTGAGCACTTCGATTTTCTTGTATTTGATTCTGTTAGTCCATTTGTGAAAAGTAACAGTATGGTTGAACGCGGGAGACACCTTTTTTCCTTTCCGCCCTGTCACCTCGATATCTTCAGAAGTCTAGTTTACACTTTGCGCTTTTATGAAGCTTTATGTTTTCTTCTTCAATATAGCCAATCCAAAAACTTAGCGAAAATGAAATGGGGTGGACAGATCAATATGAATATTTATATCATGAGTGTCAGTAGTTTTATTATGAGAGTTCATTTAATTGAGCTCAAGCAGTTAGTACCTAGTACAAATCTTTGTGAGATTGTGTTTCTCATTTAGAAAATTTAGTAGCTTGTATATTAGAAAATGTAGTGAGGGAATGCGTATGGCTGTACTACATATTTTATGGGGAAGTTTAGTCATATTGGAAGGATATAGAATGCTCGTCACTTATGATGTTCATGTTGTCATTACTACATTGGGAGATAAAATGGATGTATAGTTGTATACCAAGATTGTTGTAGGCTTGTTTTTTAAATGCATTCTTTTATAATGCAATACCGATTACCGTGTTAGCATGTCACGGAAGATGTCCATTTTAGGTATTGAAGATCACATTAGATTTTCCTGATAGTTATTTTATTGCTTTGGTCTGGCCATGCACAAACTTAATGCTGTTCTTATCCTTCAGGAAGGGGTTTTGTAAATTGCATTCATTCTTCGCAAGTGATTTTCACATGTTGTCATTGTTTATATGGTCCTTAAAATTCAGTTTTATGACTATGGTTTTCATGTAGTGTTGTCGATGATGGATGGCGGACCATGGCATTTGCCAAAATTCCGCCATAAATAATTGGAAATGGTGTTGCGGGAAAATGGTGGATGACAAAAATTTTAAAAATATAATTTATATAGAAAAAAATCAATTTTTATAAAAATAGCATAAGCTACATGACAGCATAAAATATAATTTAGTTTTTTTTAACTTTGTGGGTAATGCCCCAAGTTAACCTTGACTTTTGGTTAAAACCCAAAATTATCCTTAAAAATACTCGAAAAACCCTCCATAGCAGTCACGAGCCACCATTGCCATACTTCCATGGCAGTCCAAAACCCCCAAATGGTGGATGCTGCCATTTAGCGCCATATTTTACATGGCGGACAACATTCTGATAAAAAATGCCACTGCAATCTGCCATGGCCGCTATATGACAACACTGATTTTCATGGACTGGCTGCATTTATTTTTTCCTCATAGTTATGGACTGGATGTTTAAACATATATTGATTGATTTTGCAGGTGATACATGTTGCAAAATCAGATTCTCGACTTGCAAACAGTGATCTTCCTCTGGATATCCAGAGGTTGAGATGCCGTGCAATGTATCGTGCACTTCAATTTTCTCCTCCTATTGAGAATTTAGGAAAGGTTAGACTTCTTTTGAGGTCCCTATAATTCCTAGCATCCTAAATATCTCATAAAAACAGTATGTGTACATCGCATTGGGATTTAGTGACTGTTAAAATGAATGGATAGAGATTAGAGAGGCAATAGCTGATTAATTCTCATGTAACAAATGGTAATTTTTGTCTTCATTAAATTATTTCACCAATCAAATTGTAGCATTTTTAATGAATCAATTTAGAGAGAAAATGAAAAAAAAAAGTGAACATACATGGAAAGACAGGAACATAAACATTCCCCAGTATACATTGATGAATGATGTGAGAATTTCAAATTTAAATGAAATGTGAATTTTCCATTTCGAATTTAAATGTGAATTTTTAAATAGCTGAAAAGCCTTGAAGGAAAAAGGTTGGATTTTAAAAGGAGGAGAGAGAGAATAGGATTCAAACTATTATCAGTGTTAAAGTATTGAGGTCCCACATCGGATGAGAGTATGCGTCAAGAGCCATTAATAATAGCTTAGGCAATCCCCCCTATGGACCTAGCTTTCGGGTTGGAGTTAGGGCAATCATTTTAATAATTACTTTAATCTTTTTAAAAAAAGGTACTTGTATTGTAAATCTAGTGGGAAATAGTTTAAGTTGGAAAATTTGGAATTTGGGGTTGACATATGTCTTTCTTGTCGGTAACCACTTTAATAATATAGTATTAGAAGTAATAGATTATAAACTTGAATTATTTAAATGTTTTGAATCCTGAACAGTTGTTAGGTTCACAGCCCTTGTGAGTATAAGCCCAATTTTTATGTACATTATGCTTGAAAATGATCCATATGATCCCAGGATTATCATATCCTTCACTTTTGATATCCATATGTACATGGGGCTTCCTGATAAAATAGGTTCTGAGCATACATGACGATTAAAAAACAGAGATTGGTGGATCGGCTGAGATCACGTGGGGAACGATATATTGCTCTTCATCTGAGATATGAGAAAGATATGCTCTCTTTTACTGGTTGCACATATGGTTTGATGGATGCAGAATCTGAAGAGCTGAGAATTTTGAGGTGATAGTAGTTATTATGTCTATGCTACCATGTACTTGAAATATATAACTCTAGAAGTACTTGATCATTCTAATGATTTTTTTTTTCCATTTGTTTTGATTCTTTTAGGGAGAATACAAATCATTGGAAAGTAAAAGACATAAATTCAACAGAACAAAGACTTGGAGGATTTTGTCCACTGACTCCAAAGGAGGTTGGCATTTTTCTTCAGGCTCTTGGGTTTCCCCCATCGACATCAATTTACATTGCAGCAGGGGAGATCTATGGTGGCAATACTCATCTTTCAGAGCTCTCCTCACGCTTCCCTAATCTAATCTTTAAGGTTTGTAGATCTTTTGTTATCTGTGTTAACGAATAGTTCAATGGCCCACAATCTGCCGGTTAGGTGCAATGCTAACCTGATTACTTGATTGATAAATGATAACAGGAATCCCTTGCAACCCCTGAAGAGCTCAAAGCTTTCATCAATCATGCATCTCAAAGTGCTGCGCTCGATTATATAATCTCTGTAGAGAGTGATGTGTTTGTTCCGTCATATTCAGGAAATATGGCAAGAGCTGTTGAGGGGCACCGCAGATTCTTAGGTCACCGGAAAACTATCAATCCAGACAGGTACTGAATTCATGAAATCAAAATCATAATGAGTTTTCTCAGGGCCATGGATACAATTCAACTGCCTCTAAGTATCTAGTTTTTTTTAATTCATATGTTTTCTGTATGTTATTTATTTTCCACTTAGATGTTCTACATTCAATTCTATGCATCACTCAGTCCCTATAAAACGTGATGATCATGTTTAGCTTTTCTAAAAAATTCTAAGTTTCTTTATCTAAATAATGATAAGAGTTGATCCAGTACTTCAGTACACGTTCTAATTCTTATTATTTGCTCTACTTGTCTTAGTTCCTTTTAGTTTCTTCTTATATATGCTCATTCTATCAGTCTGCTGCACCAATGTAAACAAGATGACAATGTTAGATATGTTGTGATAGCTTAACTCATCTACTGTCTCATTCTGGATTTCAGTTCGTTCTGTAGAGAATGGGCTTTGAATTTATGATAATGCCTTGTTATACTTTTGATTCTTCTATTTGCATCTTTCTACTCTTATTTATTTTATTTTCAGGAAAGGACTTGTTGAAATTTTTGATAAGCTGGTAACTGGAGAGCTAGAGGAAGGAGTGGCACTGTCACATCTAGTGCAGAGGATGCACAAGAATAGGTGATTTTCTTACATAATGTTAATTCACGTTTATGCAAATATGCTATAAAGATGTGCAGTTTTTGTGCTTACTTGATTCCCCTCATTGGTTCCTGATTCCTGACCTTATCATCTAATGACATGACGAGTAGAACTTAAAATTGGTTACAACTAGTTTACGACAGAGTACAATGACATCTTGGCATCTTTTGATCTATATAGCCAACTTCGGCTAGTAGAACAAAGGCTTTGGTTGTTATTGTACAGAAGCTAGTTTTTTTTTGTTGCCTTTTGATCTGTAATTATTTGCCTTCTTGTTTACTCTATAATTACTTGTTCTTTCCCATCAAATTGACTTCATTTTGCGAGTTATTGAGGTTGAAAGGAACCACTTACTTTTCATGATAATACGTGTAGGCAAGGAGCTCCAAGGAAAAGACATGGTTCCTTACCAGGTCTTAAAGGCAAAGCACGTTTAAGGACTGAAGAGTCCTTTTATGAAAATCCATACCCTGAGTGTATATGTAGTTCTGGTAGCAAACTAGAAAAAACATGAAGATAAATCAAACTGCTGTTTCAATCTTCAGCTTTTGGAGGGATAAATTTGTTTTTGACGAACTGTGCATTTGTAATTAGCAATTTCTGATAACTTGGTTCCTTCTCTGAGTCCTACAGCTATATGGTCATGGTGCCATGGAAACCTTTCATCCCAAACACGTGATGTTGGCAGCTTAGCTCCTTAGCAGTATTCTAACAATTCTCTAGCGCATTTTCTGCTCCATATGACTCAACAAACGTTTTACATTTTTTTGTGTGGAAATGATTTGTATGACACTATATTTTAGTTCACGGATAGAATACTTTTTTTCTTCCTGTTTACATTGAGGAGAGGGATATTGGAGATTTTGATTCCATGTCTTTGAGGGTTGACGAGTAATCTGAAACATAATTGACCAATGTTGATTTCAACTGACTAGGACTAATCTTGTGGACAATTTTCCATCATAAAATAAATTGCAATGTTACTAAATTTGGGTTTGATCAATTGAATTCAAGATTGGTCAATTGTAGTTTAGATTGATCTAAAATCTCTAACGACACAATCCTCCAAAATCAATAATCCTAACTTTGGATAAGTCAAGGTGAATGAAAAGAATACATATTTTTCAAACTACGTCTTTTCTTCAAAACCCGTAATTGTCAGGGTGTGGAAAGGATTTGTACTAATTTTCATGCGCATCAAAGATCGAATGGTTAAGAAAGAAAGGTAACAATTAAAACGTTTTGGAAGACCATGATAATGATAATGGAAGACTAGGTTTCCAGCTATAACTTCAATCCATGGTTTCTACGGTAGTACTATTCCAATTTCCAAGTCCAAACTAATCAAAAATAGGTCCAATTGTTGTGACCATCACCATTGCTTACAAGTTGTTACCATCATCATAGTCATAATTATTATGATTTTCACTATAATAGTATTATTATCAGCATATGTTATTATTGTCATATCTATTAGTATTATAATCACAACTATCATCGCTATGTTATCATTGTCACTAACATCACTATTCTACTCTTATCGTCATTGTCACTATTATTATTATTATTATTATCATTATTATATTACTATTATCATTTTTATCATAATTGCCACCGCTATCGTTATCATTATAGTTGCCACCACTATTATTATTGATGTTGCAGCCATTGCAACAACCTCAGTTATTGTCACCCCTTTTGTAGTTATGTTTATCAAATGATGTTTTGAACATTTCATATTGTTTTGCTTGTGTAGTGTATCAATCATTAAACAAAAAATGATGTTCCCCATTGTACATTAAATTTACCCTAAACAGTAGATGTGATTGATCTATAAAAAATGTGTTAAAAGACCTTAAAACTTCAATGCATTTATATTATAGGTAGAAATGTAAAAATCATTTTAATTTCCATAAAAGAAAATAATTTATCTTTTAGAAAATTATGTAGTAAGCAAACTTAAACCAAACGTACCTCCAATATCTGAAATTTTATTGAGCTCGAGAAGTACACAGTTAGGAAAGACAATTTTATTACTTTGAATAAAATGGATTTATATTATAAAAAAAGTGGAGAAATACTAGTCTAAAATCAAAAAACAAATTGGAGATCATGATTTCATCGGCTTCCAACTCAATAATAAATAGAAGTTAAGATATTTGAATTTTATTCTACATTCAAATTCTTAAAACAACATGAAGTATATGATTACTATTTTTATAATAAAAAATTAAAAAAAAACTTATATTGCTCTTATATTCAAATCAATTCATTTTTGTTGTTGTAAAACTAGGTAAAAATTAATTTTCATAAAACAAATGCATGTAAAAAATAGTTAAGTTAATTAAGATTAGTTAGATAAATAAATAAGAAAACCAATACTCTTCACTCAAAAAGTCCCCAAGTAATATAAGTATATAACTATAGATTGCAGCAGAAACCAGAAAGCAGATAATAACATAAGTGAAGCAAAGGACTGTAATGAGTAATGAGTACCACTACTACTAGTAGAACTCAAGTAGTAGAAGAAAAACAATCCTCATCCTCTGAATGTGTTGCTGCTAACTAAACATGAATTCTCAAATTGCAAACACAATCGATTTTGTTCAAATCCCTAAACCCTTTTTCCCTTCTAAAACCCTCTTCACCCATTTCCCATTTTCTTTACCCAACAACACTTTTTGTCATCGCTTTCTCAAAGCTAGATTCTCACATAACAACTCCATTACTCACCGAAAAAAACTCGTATTAACTAATGCTTCCAATTCTCTTTCAGATACACCTGTCTCTAAGAATGAAGAAGAAGGAGAAGATGTTGAGTCATCTCAACTATTCGAGGTTCACTTTTCAACTCTCTGTCTCTATTTATGATGAGTTCTGTTAACAATTAGGAAGAAATGTAGACTCGGGAAACTGAGATTTGGGAGTTTTTCTATTTTGTAGAAAGTTGATTTTTTTGGTTTCATTTTATTTAGGGTCTGTTTTTTTTTTAAACTTAAGAAAAGTGATTTTTGTCAAAAGTGGTTTTTTTGCAAGCTGAAAAATATAGCTTCTCTTTAAGACTGAATTTCAGCCTTTCTGCCGCTTCTGTTTTTTTTAAAGCCAAACCAAACAACTTTGTGAGTGTTAGAAGTGATTTTTATTATCAAATAAGAACAGTTTTTTTTTGTGTGTGAAAGAAGCTTGGGTACCGTTTTCCCTTGTAGATGCGATGCAAATGTAATAATGCCAGTAATACTCTAAATTACATATTCACACTTCTGCTAACTAATCATAATTTTTAGTTTTTTATTTTACAAAATTATCACCAGGAGGAACGCCAGCCACAATACATTTTTTGTGTGAACTGTTAATGTTTTGTTGGGAATGTTGTTACCTTTTAGTTATGCCCTGAATGATGGTGCAATTGTTGTGTGTGTATGTTTGTGCAGAAACTGAAAGAGGCTGAAAGGAAACGGATAAATGAATTGGAAGAACTTGACAACAAGGCTAATGTGCAGTTAGAGAGGCAGCTTGTCATGGCTTCTTCATGGAGCAGAGCTTTGTTGACTTTGCGTGGAAAACTCAAGGGAACCGAGTGGGACCCGGAAAATTCACACAGGATAGACTTCAGCGATTTTTTGAGACTTCTTGACTCAAATAATGTCCAGTTTATGGAGTACTCAAATTATGGTCAAACAATATCAGGTGTGGAGTTTACTTTCCCTGGACTATCTATTATGTGTTTAAAATGAAAGTAGTTGGCTATTTGCTATATAGAAGTTTCAAAAGCACTATTTTGGCTGTGCGTATATTAGGTAGTTTAGTAGTTAATACAAATGCAGTGGACATTGAGTTTAAGAGTTTAACTGGAAGAGAACAAAACAGACTCTTATTTATGTTATATTTGTTTTTCAGTCAATTGTGAGTTTGAATTGATTTGTGAGTTTCAGATAGTAATCAAGTGGCAGTATATTTATTTGTAATGCATGCCACCAAGGTTTTTTAAATTACTTTCTTATCTGAAAAAGATGATGAGAAGAAATAGAAAATGCAAGTTTTTATTGTTGCAGTTTTCACAGATTGATCCTCATGTAAGTAGTAGACCTTGTTAAAATTCTTTTTTCATGGGGTTTGAAGGTTGTATAAAATTTCATTATGGGCAATTTAAACTTATGAAAATTTAAGATCAAACATGTGGTATTTGGAATTTTACTAATTTTACATCATGTTCTCCACCTTTGACAATACTCTAATAAAATAAAAGCTGTATTGCTGTGTTGCTTCCATCTCAACCACTTAAAGTGGGCAGTCTAGTTGAATTGTTGTATTGTTGAATATTTATTGCCTTTTTTCTGCAGTGATTCTGCCATATTACAAAAATGGGAAAACATCAGAAAGTGAAGGAAATTCTAAGGATATTATTTTTCGGCGTCATCCGGTTGATCGAATGCCAATTGATTCTTGGAATGATGTTTGGGGAAAGCTGCATCAGCAAATTGTAAATGTAGATGTCATTAATGTGGACAGTGTACCTGCTGAAGTATACTCAACTGTTGCAACTGCAGTTATATGGTCTATGCGTCTTGCCCTGGCTGTTGGTTTTTATGTGTGGATTGATAACTTGATGAGACCAATATATGCAAAGTTGATACCTTGTGATTTGGGAACTCCTACCCAAGAAACTAGGTTGCCACTCAAACGCCGCGCACTAGGGTCTCTAGGACAAAGTCGGTAAGTGTGGAGAATCGTTGTCTCTCTTTCCTTCCCTATTCCACTAGCTGTTAGAAATTTAGTTTATCTTGTATATCGCAAGTTGTTAACTAGTTGATATGTGCCATTCTGCTTGTAATTGAGATTTAGTCATTTACTAGAGAAATTTTCCAATTCTTTGGCTTTTACATAGAAAGAAAAGAATCTAATGACCAATCCCTTTACAGTGGAATCTAATTATTATGCTTTTCCCTCAGGGCTAAATTTATATCTGCAGAAGAAAGAACTGGTGTTACATTTGATGATTTTGCTGGCCAGGAATATATAAAGAGGGAACTACTGGAGATTGTCCGAATTTTAAAAAACGATGAGGAGTTTCAAGACCAAGGAATTTATAGTCCAAAAGGTGTGCTTCTTCATGGACCTCCTGGAACTGGTAAAACTCTACTGGCTAAGGCCATCGCTGGTGAAGCTGGGTTGCCTTTCTTTGCTGCAAATGGCACGGATTTTGTAGAGGTGCTACTTTTTCTCTGAAGATGTCATAAGCATTGAATGGAAGTTAGGAAGAAGTAGAACATGGGATCAAAATTTCCGTTCAATATCCAAATCCAAAATCATTAATTTTTTTGAAAAATGGAGACTTTGATAAATTTTATAAACACCCATTTTCATCCTCGAAAGATACATGTGTCATTAGTTAAGTTTGATTTTCTATAATAAATACATCAAAAAGCTCAAACTATGTATTTATAGTGGGCCGATTTGATGTAAAAAATTGACAATGGAAGACTATTTTGACGTATTTATTATTGAAAAACCAAATTGATGACAATTGTATCTATGGAGGACCAAAATGGATGTTTACTGTAAAATTTAACAAGGTTAACTGGAAATTTCAAGTGTCAACTTTTCATTAGCAAATGATGATATCTGATTGCTAGTCCTTCTTGCAATCACTAGATTTACGCACACAAAAATGACATTGATTGGGACATGCTACAAATTCTATCTTGATCTCATGCTTCACTATGTTCGTTTGCCTGATTGAATGAAATGTATGATGGCATATATCCTTGGAATTTGAAATACTGCATGCATAAGAATTGTCATTATCTTGATTACTTTGTGACATTAAATTAAAATTGAAATTGGCTCATCAAATTTTCCATTTCCTCCAGATGTTTGTAGGAGTTGCTGCATCCCGTGTTAAAGACCTTTTTGCTAATGCAAGATCCTTTGCACCTTCTATCATTTTTATTGATGAGATAGATGCTATTGGTAGCAAGCGTGGAGGACCTGATATTGGTGGAGTAAGATACAGACAACTTTTACACTGTTTTTGCACTCTGTAGTCCACCTGTAAATTTTATGGGGAAAAAATAATGATCTATTTTGGATATAATTTAAAATCCAAATAAGTGACCTACTTGGTGGTAGAGTTGTACATTTTGAAGCTTCTAAAAATGATATGTAACTGCATTATTTAACTTGTGCTCATTGATCCCCATCGAACTCATCTTTAGATGATGTGCTCAAAACGTAATAGGGGCGAACTTAAATGAATTTAGTATTGCTGTTGCAGTTGAATGTAAGTGTAATGAAGGTTCTCTAACCTGGATGTCAATGTATAATGGAATTTAAAAGTATATTACTGCTCTAAATTTGTGGAACATAATCACAACTGCATCAGTGACAAGAAGCCTGGTTCTAAATTATTTTGGTTATGGTGTTAAAACCACAACTTCTTGGGAGCATGCGTATTTTCTGTGCACACATATATGGTATTTTTGTATTGGCTAGTGCAATGGTTTTTAATATAAACATGTTGTAGAAGGCACTGAAAGTTGTGTTAGCGAGCAACTTTATGAGGTGCAGTGATTTTGGAATTTCATCTGATGGCATTTAAAGACCTGCTCCTTGTCCTTCTGGTGCTCTCTTCATGAATATATATACAAATGTTTGATTGTTGGTAAACATTTAATCACATTGCCTGCAAAAATATGTACTTTATTTGGCCAACGCTAAGGCATGACTTCTTTATTTTCTCACTTAAAAGTTCTCCCACGTTCCTTCTAATGAAACATCTGTTTGCAATTTCATAATATAGGGAGGTGCTGAGAGGGAACAAGGTTTACTTCAGATACTGACTGAGTTGGATGGATTCAAAGTTTCTACAGCTCAGGTAATCTTTTAATTGGTTGCTGGGATCATAAAGATGTCATTTGATATACTAAAGTTGAATTTCAGGTGCTTGTGATAGGTGCTACAAATAGATTGGATATTCTTGATCCTGCTTTATTGAGGAAAGGTCGTTTTGACAAGATCATCAGAGTTGGTTTACCATCAAAAGATGGAAGATTTGCCATTTTGAAGGTACTTTACCCCCACAACCTTTACTTACTGGAATCCTTGCTTCTTGTTGTGTTTCGTTGTCTTCAATTTTTTCCCTTTTGCCAACTAGGTGCATGCAAGGAATAAATATTTTCGTTCAGAGGAGGAAAAGGATATTTTACTTAAGGAAATTTCGGAGCTCACAGAAGATTTTACTGGGGCAGAGCTTCAAAATATACTGTAAATAATATTTGACTGATGTTTTGACTAATATTATACTGTAAAAAATATACTAGGGCAGAGCTTCAATACGGACTGATCTATCATGTATTAAATGACAGGAATGAGGCTGGAATTTTGACAGCCAGGAAGGATTTGGACTACATTGGGCGAGATGAGCTACTTGAGGCATTAAAAAGGGTTGGCGACTTCTCTGTTTCTTTCTGGCTGGAAAATAATATTCTTTCGTATGTTGTGTGCAATGTATTTTTGGTGCAATTTTATGTCCCTGAATGAATGTTATGGATTTGCAGCAAAAAGGAACGTTTGAAACAGGGCAAGAGGATAGTACTGCAATTCCTGAAGATTTGAAACTGAGATTGGCATACCGAGAAGCAGCAGTTGCTGTTCTTGCTTGTTATTTTCCCGAGCCCCACCGCCCTTTTGTTGAGGTCACTGCTGCGATTTATTCATTTTGTTTAGCAAATTCATTACCCATATGCAAACATGAATGTTTCATCTGTATCACTGTGTTTATTATTTGCAGACTGATATAAATTCTATCCGCAGCCAGCCGAATATGCGTTACACTGAAATTTCTGGTCAGGTTTTTGCAAGGAAATTGGATTACGTAAACTCTATAGTGCGTGCTTGTGCTCGTAAGTTGTTAGACTTTATGTTATTTTGGAAAGCCTTTTTGGAAATCTGATTTGACATGTACAATTTTCATTTTGTTGATATTTGTAAACATTTTATGTTCTACTTTTGGAATAATAATTATCTTAGAATAAATGACAAATCAGTAGTATGCGGCTTGCATTAAGATAACTTTTATGTCAGTTATACAAATTAAGCTTCATGTGTGTATCCTTAAGCTTATTATGAAATCTTTGAGGTTATTGTATGACACCTTATTTATAAATGGGCGTCCCAGTTCACGAGGCTCATCTGGAGGGGTCTAGTGAGGATGGATGTATACAGGCTTACACCCATGTTAAAAGTCTGTCACACCTTGTTTATATTGTCTTAAACTCTAACCCATATTTAATGGTTGGTTTTATCAACTTTTGGTAAGAACGGTAGCAGTAAGTTCCAACCTGTAAACTTCTAATGTAAAATGAATTATTTTGGCAAGGAAAACTTACAAAGACTAGGTTCTCATATGTATGATGATTGGTGATTCATAAAATCTTGGTGGGTTAAATTAGAGATTAAAACCAATGTACTTTGATTGTTGGTTCAATATTTCAGGTTAACTTCGAGCATTTTTGTATACCCTTGGACAGAGAGAATGCAGAACTTTCTGTAGCTTATCACAAAGATGATAACTGGGATTGGTACTTTGGGTATTAACATATTTATTTAAATTTGTGTGTAGCAAGAGTGATTGAGGAGGAGATGTTTGGGATTGACAACTTGTGTTGGATCTCTGCAAAGGCAACATTAGAAGCTTCAAGACGTGCTGAATTTTTAATTCTGCAGACAGGAATGACTGCATTTGGGAAGGCATACTACAAAAACCACAGTGATCTTGTGCCTAATGTATGAGTCTAACAGCTAGTTTTTGTATATGCTCTTTCCCTTGACAGTAGTGTTTATATCACAACTTATGTCGAAGTTTTGGTGCAGCTTGTAACGAAGCTTGAGGCACTCCGAGATGAGTATATGCGTTATGCTACAGAGAAGTGTTCATCTGTGCTATACGAATACCAGTCAGCGGTTGAGACAATCACAGGTCTGGTTCTCTTATGATTTTCATGTTAACAAATGAACATTTTCTTCTGGCTGTTTTCAGGATAGTTAAGCGAGTTGTTAGGAATTTTTACTGATGAATAAGATAAAAGTTGATCATTTTTCATGAAGTGCTTGGCATACTTATTATGCAGATATTTTGCTTGAAAAGGGTAAAATCAAAGCTGAGGAAATTTGGGAGATCTATAAGAGTGCTCCCCGTCTAGCCCAGGTAGATCTTAAACTGAGTGGAGCATGTTATTCTGTCAGTACCTGCTATGAATATATAATAAGAAAGAAAGTCAATGGTTTTTGCTTTTCAGGGATGAACATCTGATAAAGGTTATTTATGATTTATAAATTTTGAATTATGTTCTTTTCATATCAAGTGAGTGTAACATTTGCATGCATACCAATCAGTGGGTGACATATGCGGATATGCCTTTTGACAGGAACCATACTTGATCTATGGAATTATATGATAAATTTAGAGTTTTTCTAATGACATGGTTATTTTGGTTTTAGTAGTTGACCTGGAAGCATTCTTGAATTCCAAGATAGTAATTTGGGATGTTTATTACTTGTAAGCTGCAAGTCATTTGTTAGATTTTTAAGTATTGCAATTTTAGGCTGCCAGGCTCTGCTCATGGAATTGTTTGTTTTAATATTTCTAATTCATGGTTGACTATGTTGCAATGTTTTGAAAACTTTCTTCTGGATCTTGTTTAGCCTTCTGTTAGTCCAGTTGATGAGTATGGAGCACTTATTTATGCTGGACGGTGGGGAATCCATGGGATCAGCCTTTCAGGAAGGGTTACATTTGCCCCGGGCAATGTTGGATTTTCGACGTTTGGTGCACCCCGCCCTACAGAGGTATTTTTCAACAAATTTTTATCGCATACCTTAATTTGTCATGCAACAAATTTGCACTTTCGTCCTTACTTTTCTTTTACTGCAGACACAAATTGTTAGTGATGAAACTTGGAAACTAGTAGATCATATTTGGGATAAAAAGCTTGAAGATATTAGAGAAGATGCTTCAAGGGTGATTGAAGAAGAGAAACAAAAGCCACAACTTTTGATGGCAAGCCATTTCCTCTGAGAGGAACTTATATTTGAGCTAAAGGTTTGTGGGCATTTTTGTTAAATTCTGATTTCAACTTTATCGCGAGTTCATAATTTTGGTTGTGGTTGTAGTGAGTAATGGAATAAGGTGACAACTGGAACATGCTATATTTAACTTACATGACCTTAACCAGTAGCATAATATTGATCTGGCCCAATTGCTTGACTTTTGTGCAGCATAGCAAATTCATGAGGAAAGGTTGTGTAAATTGTGAGAGGGACATGCAGGTTGAACATCTCTCAAACCATCTAGGTTGCATAACCTTATTCAATTTTGTGAAGGGGACTTTTTGCCACAGATGGAGCACTTGGTCTTTAGTCTGAGATTCTGAGTTAGTTAAATGCATTACTACTCACTGGTATTGTAATTCTGCATAGGGATACGTTAGAGGCAATTGTAAATTTATGAATTGATCCCAAGTGTTTCTGTATGCTAATGAATTTGTGGTCATGGTCTTCAATGATAAATTGTAAGGTTGCACTGCTCTCCCTTCTTACAATATTTTTCTCCAGCAAACCTGCAGAGTGGTTAGTCCCCAATCTCATGATGATGTAAAAGTGATATGCAAATATCAGTACTGCAATTTAATTTATGCAGTAGGCTTCTTTATATAAAACAATCCCTGATATTGATTGAGAATGCGTGCATATTTTTTATTGGTAAAATGCAAATATATTTCCATTAAACATAAAAAATTATAACCACGTGCCAAGCTAAGACTAAGCAAACCTTCAGACACCTTTTATTTCTGTACTATGTAGTGTGTCACTGCATGTCTTCAAATCTTAAGTCATACTTTCCAATTTTGACTTCCTTTCCAGTTGTCACATTTTCCCACTTATTCTTAGTTGTGCTTGTCATCCAAATTTCAAAGCTTATCATTTTCATTCTTGTTTTATCGTCCTTCTACTCTCGCTCTTTAGCACGTTAGTTTTCTATCCTTATTTAGGACCTGTTTTTGTTAGTGCACCATTTTGTTAAAGCCTCAATCTCCACAGTTCTTCATGGGTTTGTGGTTGTCATTTCTGTCAAAAGGGTCGTTGGTTTTCTCTCCTCATATGTGACAAGCTCCAAATTGAGGGGGAACGCTTGATATAGAAGTGTTGTAGTGGTTTAGATCTTGTGTAGTTCACATCTATTGTGTTCTAGTTCTGATTATTGCTTGTGTTTTTGTGTTCATCAAGGTTCTTCTTGACTTTCTTGATGCCATCTTGATTAGTGGTTAAATGATGATGGTTTTTGGTTGGTGGTGCTCTCTAGTTCTCTTTATTGAACATCGATCATCAAATTTGGTCCTTGTTTGATATTGTTTGTTGTGTGACCATCATCATTCTTAATAGTATATTTCTATCCATGATGATTAAGCTTAGAAATACCTTCTGTCATGAATGGATAAAAGTTATTTGCTTATGTCCGTGGTGGTTAACTTTTGCTAGAAATGATTAAGTGTCGTTTGCTCTTGTCCATTGTGGTTAGGCTTGAAGATAGGTTCCAACATAGATGATAAAGTTATATTGCTTTATGGTATTTGAACATTCTAAATGTTATTAATAGTTTAGAGCATTTGTTTAAGCTACCTTAAATTATTTTCACCTTAGTTGTCGTTTGATCATCTTCATTGTAGATTTCCCTTTTAAAAAGATTGTTAACAATAAAGCTTAGTAAACTTAATTTGATTACGAAGTATTAGAATATATATAAGTATTAAAATATTTTAAATTATATTATAGGAATATCTACATTATACTTAGATATAGAAAGTGTCTTATACTATGATGATTATATCTTCAACTTTTTTAAAGTATCTTACGAAATTTCCAAAATTGAAATTATTTTAGAATATCTTTTATGATTTACTTTCTTATTTAATTAGGAATCATATAAATAAGGGTTAGTATTATACCTTTTATATAAGAATAATAATACTTTATCATTCATAATATTATCAATAGTGTAATATCTATGCACTATCATTATACATTATTCATCATTCATTTATGTTAATTGTTTTGAAAAATCAATGAAGATTAAACATAAATAATAGATTATATAGTGATAGTGTATCAAACTCATATACTGTAAATACATACATCTTTTTCTCTATTATCAATACAACTATTATTTTGATAATTGTTTTTCCTTAAATATCTAAACCTTATAATTTCAAGTTCACTACTATATACAAGGATTTTTCTTTTCTTGGTGCTCAATTAACCACAAACACATTTTTCTTCCTACTTATTTGAGATGTGATAGGAACTTAAATGGAAGAATTTATCACCTAAAGTACCTTTGACTAAAGTTGTTAAGATAAGTCTCACTTCAGATAAAAATATGATTGAACTATTACTTATAAGGTTTAGGCAACTCTTAACTTTTGAGCTAATTTTTGGGTTGAGTTAAGTTTAAGTATTTTAATATGACATCAGAGTCTAAGGTCGATAAGCTAGCTGCATATTTCTCTACTCCTCTAAGGAACGTGCAAAGATAAATCTCAATCTCACATCATATCAAAATATGATCCATCAATTGCCTATAAGTTAGATCTAATCATTCTAACAAAATCAACAAATCCTAAAGTACATGCTTAGGGAGGACATGTGATGTATTATCTACATGACTGAATATAATTTCTTGAGCGTTGAGGCGAAAAAATATAGCATATATGTAGTTGTGGTCACTATAACAAAATAATGTTTATACTTTATACTTCCATATTTTCCTATAAGCTTTATTGACAAATTATTGTATCTCTTCTAAATTGCATGTCTTTGTAAATAACAAAATGAGATGCTCATGTATTCCAATGTTTTTATACAAATATATATACGTACTCGTTAAGTGTGATTGAAGTTAGAAAAACCTTTATGTTAGTAAAGTCTACTCAAAATCTCATCAAATCATATTCTGGTCAGTAATTAATGAGATTATTCCTACTTTCTTATGCTAATATAATACTACTGACAAGAGTTAGAGATTTAATTTGAAGATAATAAAAAAGATCTCAGAAAAATGGATGAAACATAAAAGCTTTATAACTTTATATATAGGTCTGTGAAATCTAGAAGGACCCAATAATCTGAGGTTAAAGCTTCTTCCGGTGACCAATGCACTGTCAAAATAGTGTGGCCTTTTCCCATTGCCAAAACAAGAACGTTCAAAATTTTATATATGTGTATATATATATATATATGTGTGTATATATATATATATGGTTGTGTGTGACCCGTGACTCTGGGCTTTTAGATGTTTGCTAGAAGACAAGGAAAGTATTATGAGTAACTTGCTACCTTCCAAATAAATCCCGGAATCAATCACAAATCAGTAAATACAAGAAGAAAAAAACAAGCCATCTTTGAAAACTTAAGGCTAGCTCCCCCAAAAATATGATATCTACAGCCAAAAATAATGTCTGTGTAGGAGAGATTCTTCACAAACAGGATCTATCATGTGACTCTTTGATCAAACCATTATGCAAAATAGGAAATAAGATAAAGTTCTTTACCTATTTCTGATGTTTTTTTAAAGATAAAAACTTAATGTGTATGTTATTTTCTTATTCATTAATGAAAAGTAATTAAGTAAGCACATGTCACGTTTGCATTGATAAAATGTTTGCAGTACATCTTTTGTGAGCCACATCTCATTTTCTAAGTTGATAGAACAAATATAAATGTATATATAACAAATAATGCAAAGCTAGCTAATGATAAAAAAATATATACAAATGTGTTATGATATCAGTGTAAGTCTACCTATGACATTGTTGTGCAATATATACAACTAGTCTTACTCCAAAATAAAATATTGCAAGCATTCCATTTCCTATAACAATTTTCAACCTTTAATTTTGACTTCAAAGGCTTCAACAGAGTGTAATATATTATCTAAGAAATGGATTCTATAAGACTAAGGAAAAAAGAGAGTATAATATTTATAGAGTATTTGTCTACAGATTTAGACATGCATTTATTTTTATTTCTTATATTCAAAAATCAATACTACTTAAATATGAATAATAAATAATATAATGAAAATACAACAAATTCTGGTACATATATTTTTTTTTCTGAAGGAATAAGGTAAAATATTTATTCATGAATTGCAGAAGAAAGCAGACCTAATAATATGAGAGAGAAGAAAAAGGGAAGCAACCATATAACTCTGCTTCTTGACTTTATTGCCTCAAGTTCCCACATACCTTTAACTCTCTCATCTTTCTTCATCAAACTTTGTCAACATAACCATCAACCAGACTCAGATCATACCAACACCTTACACTCTACAATGACTACTAACATCTTCTTTCTATTCCTCCTCTTTCTACTACACCCTCAACCACATACCTTTGTAAATGGAGATGCAACATTGATCAAAAAAACTTGCAAGAACACCAAGTACTACAATCTATGCTTCTCTTCCCTCAAATCAGATCCAAGTAGCCCTAATGCAGACCCTAAGGGCCTAGCAGTTATCATTGTTGGTATTGGAATGACAAATGCTACATCCACTTCTTCCTACTTATCTTCAAAGTCCCTTGGTCTAACCAACAACACAACCTTAAATAGTGTCCTAAAAGAATGTGCAGATAAGTATAACTATGCTGGTGATGCCCTTCAAGCTTCTGTTCAAGATTTGGCTAATGAAGAATATGACTATGCTTATCTTCATATAACTGCAGCTAAAGATTACCCAAATGCTTGTCACAATGCTTTTAAAAGGTATCCTGGTTTGATTTATCCCAAAGAGCTAGCTAATAGAGAAAATGGGTTGAAGCATATATGTGAAGTTGCAATGGGTATTATTGATAATCTCATTAATCTCAATTGGTAGTTGCATGGATTTTGCATACAACTTTCACTTTGTAATGCAAATCATATATTCTATGGTGTTAGATTTTCTACTATTTTTATGTTGTGTGTATAAAATAAATACTTTCTTTTGTGTTTTTCTAAATGCTAAGGTTTTGCCATTATCTAAGTCTATGGTTTTGAATTTAATTTGTGGTTTGGGACATTGCAACCATGGGGATGGGATTGAGATCATTGTAATCTAAAATTGTTTATGATTGAAGATTTAACTTTCAAAAAATGTATTATAGATTTGATGCAGCTATAATATATTATAATAAGATTATATTAAGAATAATTTGGAATTACGCCTCAATTGCAAAATCATATTGTTATAGCAATCACAACAACCAGAATATTGTATTCTCATGAAATCATGCAATCCCACAATTTTTTACCATGCCTAAATATGAATTCATAGCTGCTACTGCTGCACAATAATCAGGTATGTGGGGCTAACTCTCCCAATGGACATTTTTTTTATCTACAAAACTCGAACCCGAGTTCTTGCTTAAGGGGAATCAAACATGTACCACTTGAACCAACACCCCCATTGGTTGTTAATTTGGAGTTGAACTAGTAAAAATGAGGGGGAAAAGAAATTGCTTCATTTTAAAATTTATTTTATTAAAAATAACTTAAAATCATATCGTTTAAAAATAATTTTTTAATACATGTTATAATCTTATCCGATTCCAAATTCCTTAATTTGCATGTTTATCACTAGCATTGCCACACTTATTAGGGATGGGGATCATCTGTCCCAACTTGGTGTCTCTATTCCT
The DNA here is from genome assembly GCF_001865875.1 of Lupinus angustifolius. Lineage (NCBI taxonomy): Eukaryota > Viridiplantae > Streptophyta > Magnoliopsida > Fabales > Fabaceae > Lupinus > Lupinus angustifolius. Next base: position 12,336,230 of record NC_032023.1, read on the forward strand.
GCCCATTCCATTCATATATTGACATATAGAATTAACATATTATTTTAATAAAATAAAAATAAATTGAGATGTTATTTTTGACTTGTTGGCAAACACTGATTAATGTGGGACATGGTATAGGAACTTTTCTAAAACAATGGATCCGCCTAAGGTTATTAGTACGAGAAAAAAAGTAGATCAGGATTTTAGAAATAATTTATCTAGCACTACCACTAGTGAAAGTATGTGAATTATTTGGGAGAGCATTAATGAGTGCATAGGACGTAGTCAAAAAGAAAATAAGAAAAGGTTCAATGATTGTTTCAAATTACTGTATCATGATAGATATCTTTGTTGAAGAGTAGTACTTATTTTTCTGAAAATTCATTTTTAAGAGATGAAAAAAATCTCATGAATAACATTAACACTTGCGTACAAATGTTTTTACTATCAGAAAATATGCATATATTTTATGAGTATCACATTTATGGTTTGTTCAAATAACAACACTTTGGTTGAAAGAAATAATTCTTTAAGGTTGATATGCTGAGTTGAAATTTTGAGGGAAAGGAAGGGAAATTGAAGGTTTCTGAGTAATTTCACAAGTATGTTTAATGGCTCACAAGCCTTCCATTACTTTCATTTTTTCCCAAAATTCAACTCACAAACAAACCTAAAAGCTTGTTTTCATTGGATTTTAGGTGCTTAATTTTTTTGTAATAGGAAATTAATGAGAATTCCTATTAATAATATAAAAGGTAAAAGGAATCAATAGTACTTGCTTTTATTTTCGGGTATATAAATGAAATGGGTTTTTCTATTTTTCTACAATTTTTGTTATACTATAATATGTTGAGTTGGAGTGATGAATTATACTCTTCATCATTATAAAAGATACTATTGCTTAAAAGATTTTGATGCTATTGTTTTTAAGATAATTTATATTTTCGTTCCTCATTTATTATTATTTTTCTTAATTGCTCTTATTAAAACCTTTACTTACCTTGATAAAATTTTAATAATTAAGAAAAACAATTATTTTTTTGAGATGCGTGATATAGTTAAAACTCTTATAATAAGTCTGAGAGAGTGAATTCAATATGAAAGACGTGTAAATTAAAGAGTAAAATTATTGTAAGTGATGACATAATTTATTAAATTGGTTTAATTGAAATTGCCAACAATCAAACATGCAACAACGATTTTTCTTCTTCTAAATGATAATAGTTTCGTTCCGCACTAGCAAAATGGAGTTGTTGGTACAACTAAATTAAGGAACTTTGAGAACCCATGTTACTTGTATGATTTCTTGTTTCTTCCTATCTTACATGAATTGGCAAGGAAGCGTATGATATGGTTAAGGTTTAGTGAGTTACTCAAGCATTGGTGACATGTTTTTCTTCAATAAGTTTTGGGCCGAAGTGCCAAACAATAAAGGTGATTAGACTAGTTTGGTGGGTTCTTATGGAAATGTTTGGCATTCCAACAAGAGCAAGAGTGAATCACAGATGAGGAAAGTGGTCGAAAATGTGGTTTCTGCAACCACTGGAGGAGTCTACACTACACTTGTACATGTTCTTATCATGTAAGTTTTTGTATGGTGTTGCATGGTTTGGCGAATCTAATAATTGTATTGAAAAAGTAGTATGCATTTAATAAGTAAAATATGACTTTTTAATTTTCCAATACAAAGTCTGTTTCCTTTTTTGCTCTTTAATCATTACTCTATTAAATACCATGGTAAGCAAAATGGTAATTAGATGAAATGAAACAAATCTAATCAAAGATCCACTTTCTGCTAATTGTCACCTCAGCAACTCATAATACAACTATACAAGCACTATGTCACTTCATTGTTTACTAATAACAGTAAGTAAAGGGAGTAGAGAAGTAAAGTACAAATATAACACCATTAAAACTTTTCTACAAAGTCAGAAAGCTGGAACTAACAGGTCTGAAAGTTTGCACAACACTGAGTACAAATTCACAATGCTCACCAAAAACAGACTCCAATACATTCCCTAAGAAACCCATTAAAATTATTTCATTTCTATTTTTCCCAACAGTCAAAAGCAGCAAAGTACCCCACACTAACTTCTTTAACAAGTCCAGTACTCTTCAGGAAGATGAAGTACACCATGTTTAGAATTCTGCTTTAAAGAAACAGATAACACTTCCTCTAACCATAATAAACTAGTAAAATAAAATGACTCCCACATAACTACTACCTAATATTCAATTTGCAAATTAACATCTAATGGCATGAGCAGCCAATAGTTCTTCCAAAAAGAAACAAGAAAAAACAACTAAAGGCCAAAAAAGAAGTAAAGGAGAGCTCCCATAATGTATGTACTCGAGCCGCGATGTCTACTAGATTCTACTAGCAACTAAAGTACAAGAACAAAGGGCCACAAAGAGAGACTCTAAAGAAAAGGAAACATAGTACAAGCTAACGACAGTAACATGGAAATAAATATTTGGTAGCCAAATTTCTATACTTGCATTAAGCTTTCTGAACCTTCTCCACATATGCCTGCAACCAAAATGATAGCAATTGTAAGGCACCGTAGAAAAATCACAAGCCCACAAGTAATCAATTGTCATTAGATTCACTCCAACCATACTTTGAGAAAAGAAAATGTCTCCAAAGGAAAGGTAGATTCAGAAGCTAATATGTATCTCTACTAGCAAACTAGAACTTTTACCAAAGAAATAATAGGCTACAAACTTCATCAGCAATTATGGTCAACCATGGACTTCATGATCTCTATATCTCAAATATAGAGATCAAACAGGTGATATCAATTATTCAATTTGAGGGATTCAAAAGCTGTAATAAAAAGTACAACTTCAATTTGAGATAGCTTCAGAGAAAACAATTCCACAGCATGATATTGTTAAACTGAAAAAATAACTAAGTTATGAAATAGATTAAAAAAATTGAGAAACAAAGTAAAGTTTCAAACAAAAGAAGATGAAAGTAGTTCAATCATAAAAAAGGAACCCAGAAGTGTCTTAAGCTTTGGACAGTGTATTTAATTAAGAAATTTAGTTTCAAATATAAAGCTTGAATAATTAGATATTTTCTTAGCTAAAACTTAATCATCTATTTTTGGGCAACTTTCCATCAGCTCTTCAAAATTCAAATTAAGCCCTTCAAAAAATTAAATGGTTTCTGGAGGTTCGTCTATGTTCACATTTATCTATAAAACTGAAAGTGAAATGGCCAGGGAACAAGGTGAAATCCTTCAAACATGTAGCATTGTGCAAGTGACTACCACTGACCTGTACAAGTTTGCTAAGTTTTGATTTTGAGAATGACAAATAGTGGTCAATTTTCTCTTGCGTCTGGGGAACATTGGCGCCCTGCATGGTACCAGTTACTTTATCAACGACTTTCTTCACAATTGCTTTATAGTCTTCTTTGTTAATTTGACCTTCTTTCCATGCTGGTTTCAGAAGTTCCTTAACAAACTCAACCAATGCAAATTTAAATGCACGGATCCCCTTTGCATCCTTTGTTTTCTTGGTGTCATCAGGTTCACCATTTTGGTCCATGTTTTCTGAAGGACCATTCTCTTTTGTATTTTTATGACCACTTGGAGAGCTTTGCTTTTCCACAACTACCACTTCATTCTTCTCCTTATCTTCTGCATTTTTTTTACTTAGAGAGAAAGCCTTGGTAGCCCCACTTGCAACAACATTTTTTGTTTCAATACTATCAGACATTGGATCATACTCCTTCGTGATTCCAATGACAGGTTCTGGCTTAATGAATGTATTGGAAACAGGCATAGCTAGCACTTCAGTTTTGGCTAGTGAGGGACTGCCCTTTGCATCATGAGAATTTAAAGCAGCATAAAGCTGTGGTAATTGCTGACCTGATCCAAGGATATGAGCAAGAGAGGCTGAGAGATTGCTCAGCTGAGCAAGCTGTTCATTGCTTACCATGTTCTGAGTTTGAGGCTTTCCTGAACTAACTTGTGAATTGCCTGCATCTGTGATATTTGGTTCAACAGTGTACTTTTTCTCAGCAGAGACTTCTTGGCCATGTATTCTTTCAACAATTCCTCTTGAAGGAAGAATGGGAAGATCAGCTCGACTTTGTCCAACTGCATGGCCACTTGAAGAATGCAAAGGATTTATGTTCTGTTCATTCTGATTAAATCCTTGCCCTGGAAGAACATCAGTAGAAACTTGTTGGGTATGCATACTTTCAACAACTCCTCTTGAAGGAAGACCAGAAACAGCCACTTGACTTTGTCCAACTGCATGGCCGCTTGAAGGATGAAAAGGATTTATATTCTGCACATTCTGATTAAAGTCTTGCACTGGAAGAACATCAGTAACAACTCCTCTTGAAGGAAGAATTGGAACAGTCACTTGACTTTGTCTGACTCCATGACCGCTAGAAGAATGCAAAGGATTAATATTCTGTGCATTCTGATTAAAGCCTTTCCCTGAAAAACATCAGTAGAAAAGTTTAGTTCTATGAGTGACTCAACAAATTTGTTTCTTTTTTTTAACATAGAAAATCAGGCAAAGGATTTATATTCTGTATCATTCTTATCATTGCATTTTCAACAACATAACAAAAAAAAATTAGGGTTTAAGTTGAAGGGTAAAATATGTTTCAAAGTAAAACCAATGTGCAGTCACAGAATCAAGTATATGATTACCTGGAACTTGTGTTCCTTCATGTTCAGTGGCTAAATATGTACCATCCTGGGTTATCCCATGTTTATTCTGTTCATGCTCTTCTTGAATACGACTAGAAGATCCCATCCTGTAATTCCAATCAAGAGGCATTTCATTACCAGACCAATTGCTTGGACCTGTTGGCTGGGAAACGTGCATGTCGGAACCAGCATTTTCTGCCACCTGATGATCATTTTCCTTCTTATTACTTGAAAATGTTGGTTCCCCATGCACTCTGTTATTATCTAAACCATGACCCCATCCATCCTTTGTAGGCCAAGCAGTGAATCCAGGATCGATGGCTCCTATATTTCCACATGTGTCCTCAACCAGCTTTTCTGTATCAGACACAGTTACTGCATCATTCTGCTTTGAGTTGTCATTCTCTACCATATTGCCATCTGAACCCCATCTATCATCTCTTCGTCTTCTAGTAGGGCTAACTGAATCAGTCAATTTTGGTCTATCCAACGTCTGATGATCTCCACCCGGATTGCTCTCCCATGTATCATCCCTTGATCTTCTATTAGGGCTCCCATATGTTTGCTTATCATGAGAAAATCTACAAGATTTACCATTGCGGCAGTTTCCATTTGCAAAAAACTTGCAAGTAAGACCGCTACGGTTTGGCCCATGCCCACCACCCTGATCAAAAGAATAATCTCTCCGTCTTCTATCATTTTCCCTTTCTCTAGTTGATTCATCCATGGAACCTTTACTGTATCCATCATTAGATCTACCACTCCTATGAGAATGGTCTCTACTATCATGGGAAGCAGAATATTTGGGAGCACCATCTTCCCTGTGCTTACTTTCCCAACTATCCTCGTGATTTTGATTATCATGGTGAAGAAAATGGCAAAGGCTACCTCTTCTGCATTTACCAGCAGCAAATTCTCTACATGGTTGTGTCAATCCTCCAGCCCTCGTTTTATTTCTATCATTGAATCCTGAATCCCGCCTAAAACCATGGGGAGGGCTCCTGCTCCGACTACTCCTATGCACAACATAATCCAAATAAAGGCTAGTAATTAGAAAAACCAACTGCATCTAGAAAAATTACATGTTCATAATATTTATCTGGGTTAAGAACAACATAATTTGAAAATAATGATTATCTTGCTGTTTTAGATCTAAACTTAAAAAAAGCTATAGAATGAGGTTCAAATTAAAGCAAATACCCATAAAGAAACAAGCTTTTCAGCACAATACAGACATGGGAAACAATCTGAAACAAGGGAACAAAAAATGGCATACATATATAAAAGATCAATTAAATGTACTTGACTAGGACTATTGCACTACTCATGCAATATCTAGGGGCCATGATGCATGTACCTGTGTGTATGACGTATGTAAGAATGAAAACATAAAGCATATGGAAAAAATATTTAACATGTTTAAAATGTCATTTTACAGATAAGCAAAGCATCTAAGTAAAAAATTGTATTAGACTCCCTATACAATACTGCTGATTACTCAGCTGTGACAGCATTCAACTGAGTGTACACAGCTCTTCCATTAAATATAAGTGCTTCAGAGAACAAGGTAAGAACATATTTTAGTATAAAATAACATACAAAATCAAATTTCTCTGCAGCCCTCTCCCACAACAAACCATCAGTCAACTTTCAGAAAATAGGATAGCAGCAAACACACACCGAGTAAAGAAACAAACCTGCCAGACATGCTCCGACGATTTTTTGGGGATTGACTATGTCTCTTGTATTTTCGTTCCTCAAACCCTGGAGAAAATTTCTTGTTGTAAGTTTCATCAGCATCCCATTCCATTGTTTCATCCAAATCGCTGTAGTCTTTATTCATAATATCATCCTTATTTGAAATTCTGCCTCGATAAAAAGGTTCCTTAGATGAAAACCCCATTCCAGATTTTAACTTATCATTTCCTTCAAAATAAGACCGTGATTGCTTATTATCAGGTGCAAATTCAGGATTGTCTCTCATATCCCATTTTGAAGAGCGATTTCTGGCATTTCCACTCATCTTGCTTGCCAAACCTGTAATGTTTTTCTTTGATTAATGCAGCATGCTCCGAATTAAAAACAACAACAAATAAATCAACAGAAACACGAAATCTACCTCATCCTTCTACTATTTTTTTCATCAGTAAAAACGACTATAATGTGGCACGGAACAGAAATAGCAGAAAATTTAGAAATGAAATGATAGAATTATCTTGATTTTAAAACAAGAAACTTAAAGCCCATGAGTGTGAGAGCTCAGTCAACAGACATCATGTAAGTGATTGAAGAAATGGTTCGACCCCTCCCAATGTACTCCAAAATCCATTCAACTGGCCACCCAGTGGAGTTCCCTTGGCCCCACCCCAGTGTTCGGGGGCCTCTTTTCAACACCCCCTCCCCCAAAACAAAACAAATCTAAAAAATGCAAGTAGTTCTACCAAAACTGCAAACCATCAAGAGCTGACCCTAATTAAAGTTCACATAATCTACACAATAAACATAAAGTCGGCCATTTATCAATTAAAAGGAAGTACCCGATAGAGAAGTCTACAGAAAAAAAATAAAGGATCTGGAATCCTCACAGCAAATTCTAGTATTCTGTACTTGTACAATTGATTGTAAGGAGTCAGGGGACAAGTGAAAAGATCTGAATTGTCATTTGTGTTCTATAATACAATCAAATGATATAAATGACATTATGAAATTTGCCTGGGCTACTTTTTATCTATCTCCTCCATATTAGGGAATAATACTTAAGTTAGTTTGTTAGCTTGCTAGTTAAGCGAACATGTGTGGAAAGTCAATTAGTCAAACTAACAGAATCAGTTAGCTTGCTAATGATGTTTCCTTTTACATTTGTTCTAAATAGAGCTACGCTCTCTTGTAAAGTTAGTGTTGATATATTCAATAAAAAAATAAACTTCAATTCACTCTCTCTCCTTCTCTTTCTTATTTCTCTCTCTAGATAGTACTTCACAAGGGTGTTATTGATATCAACATTATGAGAATCCTGATGGCTTTTTATTGCCTATTGACCTCTATTTGCCACTGGACTAAATTGGACAATGAGTGCTTTCATCCATTGTGATCTCTCGTTACAGAAATTTATATGGAAAACCTCTGTGTTAGTTGCTAGGCAGTCAATAGCACTGCGATGGTTGGAGCATCTCTTTAGACATGCGTCACGTTTTTAACATCTATGAAATATCTTCTATGAGGCATGAAGAGTCAAAAGCTCTTCCAAAAAACCTTGGCATTGCTAGTTGTGGAATTTAGGGATGTATGCATTCCCAAATGACACCAAAATTAAAGGAAACAATAACAATGGCAATGGTGGCCAATATAAAAGAGTGATGACTGTGGAAATAAGGATGCTTAAAGGTCCAAGAGATGAGAAACGTAGTAAAATGAATAACTTATTCGGTCATATCAAATCACAAGGAGATGATAGCTTTATATAGTTTGTAGTGGTATGAGATAACTTCGACAATATTTCAAAGCACTATTGTTGGGTGATGGGTGTTGATATTATTGCATATACTATTGAGTCTAAATTATGGGATACACCAAATACAACCTCAAACTTTTCTTGATGATACATAAGCCTTTTTATTGATGCCAAAGTCTTAATATCGGATAAAAATACTAAGTCTTATGTAACTGACTGGCCGATAATTAAAGAGAGCATAAGATTGCAAGTTCTCAAATTGATGTCAAGTATATTTCAACAGAAAAAAAATGCTTATACAAGAATCAATGTGGAAACTTAAACAATCTACATACATAATGAAACATAAACAATATTGTTATAACACTTATAGGATTCCATGCATCTCATAAAAGTTTCCAAAACACTCAACAATTGGCCACCCAAAAAGCGGATTAAGGCATCAATGTACATTGCATTGATTTCCTTCAATGCATATTCTTGATGCACATTGGACAAGTGTGTCTGGTGAAACCTGATACAAGGAGATACATCCTCTCCAGTTGTTGAACAAGGCAATGGTTTATTCTGGTACATCAAAATATATTGAAAATTTCTCAACTCGAAAACAATCAAATATTAACTGGTTAATGAATGTGTCATATATCCCGTTTTGCTCTAGTGGAAGGATCAAGTGTCACTCAAACAGTGTTGCCCATGGCGGATGGCGGCTGCAAAAACTCAGCCATGAAGGCATTGCGGATGGCGTTGCGGGCAAATGGCGGACGTCATCATGGCGGTTGAAAAAATAAATAAAAAATATAACATAATAGGAAAAATAAAATAATAAATACAGTAACACAAAAATCAAACAATAACATAAAGTTTAATAAAAACTATTAAATATTAATGTCTCATAAAGATCACTAAAAGTAACATAAACAATACTAATAAGTCTTGTCAACATTCACAACTAAAAATTAAAGGAAAACACAAATATAAAAGATATAATTTTCTAAATATCCTCCTCCTACCCAACATCATCTTCCACAGCTGCAAACTAATATGATAATTGCAATATGAATATATGATAAAGCAAAATTGTTTAAAAAAAAGAAGGTGGAAAAAAAACTGGGAAAATAAATTCTGCACAAAAAAATCTGAAGAAAAAAAAAACTAATCTGGACGAAAAAAAGTAATCTGGAAAAAATGTAAATTAGAAAGAAAAAAAAGTATTATAAAGATAAAAGAAAACAAAATTAATAAATAGATGAAGAGATGAGAAAACTAGAAAAAAAAAAAGATAAAAGAAAAGCAATGAAAAGAAGTTAACAAACCTATGAATGGTGGTAGCGGCAGTGGAGGAAGTTTTGAAAGAGGGAGGCAATAGATAGAAGATGCAAAAAATAGAAAGACTAGGGTTTTAATTTTTAAAACATGGAATGGGCCCAAAAAAACACATCTAAGCCCAAAATTCTTTAAAAAACTATCCAGAAATGAAAATTTCGCCATCCCCGTCATGGCTCCGCCACCGCCACACCGCCATGGCGGCTTTTTTAATGACAGGGAGGTAATAGATAGAAGATGCAAAAGTAGAAAAGTTGGGGTTTTAATTTTTAAAACATGCAATGGGTCCAAAAAACACATCTGAGCCCTTTTTTTTTAAAAACTGTCCAGAAACGAAAATTTCTGCCACAACGCCATGGCAGCTTTTTTTAACAAAAGGCGGACACGGCCATATGGCGGGAATTTCCAAATGGCTAATGGCGGTAGCCCAAAAAACGCCACCGCCATGGCCGCAATTGTGCAACACTGCACTCAAAACATTTAAACTAGCTACTTTGAGTGGACTTGATAGTTGATAACACTTCCGCTAATTGACCCCATGAAATTACAATAACAGTCAAGCATTGGTCTTACTAAGTGGGCTCGACTACATGGGTCAAATAACGTCATAATATTATATCATAAATCATTCTCATTGAAAAAGCATTAATCTCTAAATATTTCCTAGTTGTTTTGCCTAAGGTTTTTCTTGACCTCCTCTGCCTCTAGAAAATAGATTAACCTCCATTTGATCAACACTCCTTACTGAGATTTCTAACAGTCTCCTCCAAACCATTCTCAAACCACCTAAGGCGCAAATCTACATTCTTTTCTATAATAGGATCTATCCCAACTATCTCCATAATGCATGCATTTTTAATTTTATCTTGACTATTGTGTTCACTCATTTAACACAACACTTTTATCTTTGATACATTAAGTTTATTCTCTTGCTAAAGTTTTATCACACAAAATTTAGTTTCATATAACATTGTGGGGCTTATAGTTGTGTAATAAAAATTTCCTCAAGTTTGAATGACATGTTTCTATCACATATGACACCTAATGCATTCAGGAATTTCATCCACCCACTTGAATATTTTGGTTTACATTTCGCTCAATTTCCTCGTCCTGTTGTATGATTGACCCAAGATAATTAAATCTAGTGACTTGTGTATGGTATGATCTCCACATACCATCTCTTATTTCGACATATAGGAAAGTCTTGTGTTTCTAAAGCTTCTCTCCACATTTCTAGATTCCTATTTAACTCATCTCTTGATTCTATAACTAGGACAACATCATTCAAAAAACCATGTGTTTTGGCATCGGTTATTAAATATACTAAGTAAGCACATCCAAGACTAATGTGAATAAGTAGGGGCTCAATGTTGACCCTTGGGTAGTCCTATAACAATAGGAAAATCTCATGAGACCTCATTAATGCTTTCACATCAATATTGATTTCATCATACATATCAATGATTGTTCGAATGTGAATAGTCTAAACTAATTTATTCTCTAGAGCTTTCCATAATATTTTTAGGAACCTTATCACATGTCTTCTCTAAATCAATCAAAACCATGTGTTAGTCTCTTTGATCCTTTCGAAATCTCTTCATCAATTGTCATAGTATATAGCTCCCATGGTCGACCTCTACAACGTGAAACCAAATTGATTTTCACTAATGTACATCACTTGTATCAATCTCCGCCCACTTATCCTTTATCATATCTTCTTATTATGGCTCATGAGCTTAATCCCATATAGTTTGCACAATATGTATACATTTCTTCTTATAAACATGAATTAAGGTGTTTCTCCTCCACTAGTCTGACATCTTCTTAGACATCATAATATCATTAAACAACTTTGTAGGCCAATTAATGTCATGCTCTCCTAGAACCTTCCAAATCTCAATAGATATGTTATTAGGTCCAACCATATTGTCATTCTCCATCATTTTCAAAGCTTCTTTCACCTCCCGAATTCTACGATAAAGTGTATAATTTCGATCCCCCTCTTTAGTATTTAGCCTACCATAATGCAAAGAATCATGATCGTCATTGAAAAGCTTGTGAAAATAGTTTAAACTAAAATTACTGTGGACATACAGTATCTAGATATATATAGAACTAAAGCACATAGGAGACTGTTGACCCAGCTACGGATCTACCTAATGTTTGTTATCTTGGTAATCCAGCTAGTTCCATGGATGAAAGCCTAAAGAACTCATGCTTGTGGACTATTATAACTTATAAAAAGAAAAGGCTATAGTGCGATACAAACAGTCTTAAAATGTAATCAAGCGGTCAACAAGTAGGATTGACCATATAAGTTACCTTCAAACAATATCAAATAAATAATTTTGGAAGCCACCGACATCATGGAAGCCACCGACATCATGCTAGTGGTGATGGATTAGGCTAGTTTGCATTAGGTCATACTATCAGAGAGTGATGTCACATTTCCGCACTATAGTCAATGTGTGTCTAAAGAAGAAAACCAATATCATAATCAAAGCCTATATATCTGAAATTAAGCATCAAAATGCTAGTTTCTCTTGACAAAACAGAACAGGAGGAGATATATCGCAACACAAGATGAAGAAAGAATCACAAATGGGAGAGTGATACTGATATCTTAATCATTATTACACTAAAATGAAGCACGGGGCAACAACTAGCAAAAAATCAAGCGTTCATTCTCGTCTCTCCAAATTTCCCACCTTTCCGCGCTCGCAACGGTGAAAATCATCATAAATCAGTAGCTAAGAGCATAAGATACCCTAGTCTTTTAATCCAAACAACATCGATTACACTACGAGTAATCAAAACATTAAAATTCAAGCTCACATGTACAAAAACCAATGGCAAACAACACAAATTAGGTTTCAAACGACGCATATAAATTGTAATTGTAGGAGAAATCGGAAAAATCACAATTTTTATCGAAAAAGGAAAAATGCAATGTAAACCCTATATAAGAGATGAAAGTTCGGAAGGAAAATGAGTAAAGTAAAGAGAGAGTACTTACGAGTAAGTGATAACTGATAAGAGATTAGTGAAGATAGAAACCCTAGAATGGAAGAGGGATTTTGCCGAACGTTTTCGAAATCGAGAGAGAGAAAATGGGTTCGGTTCTTTGATGTTTTTGTCAATAAATAAATATCTATGCTGCTGAATTTTACCTTTTTCCTTTCAGTCCCTCTCTTTGTTTTCTATCCCAATTTAATTAAACATGTCAGCAAGACATGTTTGCTTAGTGTTTGAACCATTTCCATTTTATAAGGAGCAAAAAAATAGTTCAATACATTTGCTAATTTTATGTATTATATATGTTTTTTATTGGGTGTAATAGTTTCATTTGGTTTTTATTCTAATTTATAATTTAACATTGGGGAGTAGTTCAATTTAAGTCATGTTGTTTTTAGTGTAGAAATTGTATCCAACATTAATAGTTTTGTTCGGCTTATTAGTTTACTTGTTTCTTTTTAAAAGAATTCCTATTTTTTTAGAGCATAAACTAACATTTGTAAAGGGAAATTTATGTGTGGTTCTATTCAAGCAAATTTTAAAATTATCAAATCATGAAATGGTCACAATAAAATGAATTTTACTATGAAATTGAATCAATTTATATATAAAATGTCTTTACTGTGATTTTGGAGTCCCAAGATCAATAACATTTATAGATTACAAACAAAAAACACATTTCATAATTTGACTCAAAACCTTAGGACATTATGCTTATGAATTCATCAAAGTATAAGGTCTTTAAATTACTTATTATTCACTCTTGTTGGACTTCTCAACCATATCTAATTCACACTTAAAATTCATAGTAATCTCGGCAATTGTGAGTAATTTACGTACGATTATTCTTCATCAAGCAAAGTAATATCTATTATGTAAAGTAGTTTCATCAAAAGCCTAGATTTCACTAGGGGTGGCAATATTGGTCGGATCGGCCCGTCAAATATGGGCAGGCCTGATCTTTATTGCTAAAATGACTTAAAATATTAACTCAATCTATATTTTTCAGGGCTGACAGGTTGACCCGTTTTTATAATATTTTGGCAGAACTAACATTTTAATATTTTGGGTCAAAATATGATATCAACTTCGTTTATTTTGTTCATAGAATGATATAATTACTTTTTCCTTAAAGATGTAATTAACTCTTTGCTAGGAGTTTCACACCAAGTAAAAAATGTTATCTTAATATTATATGAAGTTATAAGAATCTTGTACCTAATAAATTAATTATTTAAGTTTAAGTCCTAACATTCTCTCAATCCATCTATCTTATAGTACCCAACAAGATTAAAATATAGCTACATCAATCCATCACTCTTTGTGATAAGCACTTGAAGAAAATATATCATTTGGAGTTAAAGTGTCAAATCATTCACATTAGATCAAGTAGGAGTGGCAATATGGGTCAGTCCAGCCCGTCTTTGGCCTAGCAAAATATGGGTTGCCCTGACCCGACCCTTATTATTAAAAGAGTTTAAATCCTTAGCTCGATCTGCTAAAAATATCAATCTAAATAAGCCGACTCACTGAGTCAAACCTATATTGCCATTCCTAGGTCACACCCGCTCCAAAAGTCGATTACCAATACATTATCTTCATAATTATACCATTGTACTCCATCATCTACAATGAAACATATCATCCGGTGCCCACAAATATTTGACACAATGGATCCAACATGTTATGCTAAGAGAGATATTATTCTTTTGACAAATATTTGTAATGATATTGTAAGAGTTTTGTACGTTGTTAGTCTATTATATACAATTCATTCTTAATTATTATTGACTATTCAAAAAAATAATACAAATAAACGTTGATAATTTATTGACCGTGTATGACAATGCATAGATATAAATATGACAATCTTATTTTAAGAGGCATGTAATTATATTTCCTGATGGAGAAAAAATGTATAAACTAACAGTATTTGAGTTTTTTATATTGTTATTGATATTATTTATTATTCATATTTAATTATTATTGATTTTTTTATAAAAAATAATAATTTAAATGAAGATGATAAATGTATTGAATGATTATTTTTGTATGAAAAAGTGGGAGGAATTATGAATTATCTTCTTCCCCGATCTGTTTCTTCCTTTGACATTTACCCCCAAATGAAGAGGATCTTCTCTCACCGACACTGTTATCTATCATTTTCATCCTCACATGTAAATCTACTTACTCGGATCCCGCAATCACATAAATTCCAAATAAACTAATCCTCTCTCACTACAATACATCTTTCTCCCCATAACACACCAAATTTGAAGCCATTATTATTACCATCAACCCAAAAATAACCAAATCAATAAATTGTGATGATGAGAAAACCCAATAAACCCATCTCCATCTCAATCTCAAGATCCACCACCTTCATCCTCATTCTCTCCATGACTTCTCTTCTCTCCCTCTCTCTCCTCTTCTTTCTCTCCCTCTCTCCCATTCTCTCCCAACAACCACCTTCTCTACTCATCCAACAAGCATGCAAGGCCACGCGCTTCCCTCACCAATGCATTTCCACGCTCTCTCAATCCACCCTCCCTTTTACTCCTATCAATTTCATCCATTCCGCCACGTCAGCAACCATCCACAATCTCCACATTGCTCAATCAATGCTCAATTCCCTCCTCTCCTCTTCCCCCAATGCCGCTGAAACCTGTCTCCAGATACTGCACTACTCCCATCACCGCACTTCCCTCGCCGCGGACGCGCTCGCGCGAGGCCGAATAAAGGACGCTCGCGCGTGGATGTCCGCGGCGTTGGCTTACCAGTACGGGTGCTGGTCAGGGTTAAAATATGTTAACAACACTGAATTGGTATCCAAAACGATGTTGTTTCTTGACAACCTTGTATCTCTCACCAGCAATGTTCTCAGCATGATTGTCTCGTATGATGTATATGGAAACGACACCGTCTCGTGGACACCGCCTCGAACGGAACGAGACGGTTTCTGGGAGCCAGCATTGGGTTCGGGTTCAGAATTCCGAGCTGGGATACCGGTTTTGAAAGTTGATGCTGTGGTGTGTAAGGGTGAGGGGAGAGGGTGTTATAGGACGGTGCAGGAAGCGGTTAACGCGGCGCCGGAGAGGGCGGTGGGTGAGAGAGGGAGGTTTGTGATACACATAAGGGAAGGGGTTTATGAAGAGAGGGTTAGGGTTCCGTTGAAGAAGAGGAATGTGGTGTTTTTGGGTGATGGAATGGGGAAGACTGTG
This sequence comes from Lupinus angustifolius, assembly GCF_001865875.1. Lineage (NCBI taxonomy): Eukaryota > Viridiplantae > Streptophyta > Magnoliopsida > Fabales > Fabaceae > Lupinus > Lupinus angustifolius. The sequence continues at coordinate 12,351,901 of NC_032023.1, forward strand.
ATAACGGGTTCTGCTAGCGTGGGGCTGCAGCCTGGGATGACAACTTACAATTCTGCCACTGTAGGTGAGTTTTTGTTTGGTTAAGATTTTGGTGGTTTATTGGTTCGCACGAGTTGAGTTTTGGAGCCGAATGGAAATAAAATTCGGTAGATTCATGGTTTGGCCTCTCTGTTTTCTCTATCACCCTCCAAAAACCAACTCATAAACTGAACTATGTTAGACAACGATTGGAAATCAGTTTAGTTGTTGAAAGAACATTATGTTTTTTAAGTAGTATTATTTGAACAATACTTTTTTCTTGGAAGGGATTTAACCAATACCTTATAGATAGTGAAGTGTGTGATTCTTTTTGTAGACCATCTAGCGGTGCAATGAATTTGTGTGGCTCAATTGTTTAAATCTCATTTTTGTTGTTTTTTATATTTCATTTATTTTTTATACTGAAATAAAGTTTGCAACCTTGCTGATTCATGAGTGTGAGGGTTGCATTTACAAGTTATGTAGGAGTACATGATTGCTGGATTAAAATGATGTTTCACTGGTATGTTTAGATTACTTTTATTTTATCCAAAAAAAATTGAACAACCGAGTTCTACTAGGCGGTGTCGGCTACATGACCGAACATGTCATAATGCTTACTAATAAATAAATTTTGAACCAATAGGATTATTTCTAAGCATTATCAAACATGTACTTATTTTTTATTTATTTATCTGATTTCAGCTCATTTTGTAAATGGTTTGTGAATTTTAACTTTCACAAGTCTGAAGTATGGTATTGTAGCATTGTTTCAGTAAAGATGGCAGACATAGAGAATAGTTAGTTGTGTTCTTAATGACTTAAATGAATAATTACGTTTGCAGGGGTTGATGGGGATGGATTCATGGCAAAGGATCTTACAATTCAAAACACAGCCGGTCCAAATGCACACCAAGCAGTAGCATTCAGGTCAGACAGTGATCTCTCTGTGATTGAGAATTGTGAATTCATAGGCAATCAAGATACTGTATATGCTCATTCCCTGCGCCAATTCTACAAATCATGTCGTATCATTGGCAATGTAGACTTCATCTTTGGAAACTCGGCTTCAATCTTCCAAGACTGCCAAATCCTAGTCGGGCCCAGGCAAGCCAAGCCAGAAAAGGGTGAAAGCAATGCGATAACGGCACATGGCAGGACAGACCCTGCTCAATCAACAGGCTTTGTTTTCCGCAACTGCTTGGTTAATGGAACTGAGGAATATATGGCATTGTATTATAGCAAGCCTAAAGTACACAAGAACTATCTTGGCAGGCCTTGGAAGGAGTATTCAAGAACAGTTTTCATTCATTCTTTATTGGAAGCTCTTATCACGCCACAGGGTTGGATGCCATGGGGTGGTGGTGACTTTGCACTGAAGACACTTTACTATGGGGAATTTGAGAACTCTGGACTTGGTTCTAATTTGACTCAGAGAGTGCCCTGGAGTAGCAAGGTCCCGGCTGAGCACGTGTTTTCGTATTCAGTGCAGAGTTTCATTCAAGGGGATGATTGGATTCCATCATCTCAGTAATTACCTGATCAAAGGAGTGATGAGAGAGAGAGCGGAGGAGGCGTAGGCATTAGTAAATGGGGAATTTTTTCACAACCCCTTTGTAGCTACTATTACATTGAAATTATCGAAAGGCATTGGGAGAAATTCCAAATTTTATGTGAGTTGTGATCCCACTAATCAAAACTTGTTGATTTTGAGCAGCAGATAATTCTGTTCCTCTTAAGCAAAATGTTGTGATTGATTCATGTGGTTGAAAAAAATGTATTAGAAGAGTTTTATCCATTTAAATGAGGCATTCCAATTCGATTTGAATTAGTCGAAATTTAAAGTTGTTTCAAGAGGAAAAATGTTATCCTGCTTGAATTATGGATACTATGTTTTGTTTGAAAAGATGGTACGTTTGAGTTACTTAAGGGTGCTTCTTAGTGATCATGAGGTTACAGGTTCAAATCTTGGAAACTGTCTCTCCACTTATAAGTAAGATTATAAACATCTATCCTCCTCATATTCCATTTGATGGACACCTCATATACTGGGCCACTTTTTTTATGTTCTGTTTGACATAATTGTTGTGTCACAATCATATTTAGTAAAACTACTAGATACCATGGAAGCTTTCCATCTGATGTAACAAATATAAAAAAAAACATGGAAGGAAAAAGCCAGAATGTGCACACGGCTCTTCATAATCTTTGGTTTATTTCAATTTGTAGTGCTGTCTGTGATAACACGTGACATAACAAAACAGCAATGGATTCCTTGAATGTCACTACTACTCACAAGTATGTACACAGTCCCTTTCTTAATGAAGTTACCCATTCCTTTCTTTCAAGTTATCCATGTTCCCATTAATATCATGCATTGTATATAATACAATAAAACTATATACCACGGTCAAAGTTATTGATGATAAGTGGAGAACTATGGTCCACGGTCACACTTATTGCTGTTACCATTGTTCACCAACTTCATTTCACGTACATTCTATAGTAATGTTCTACTTGCCACATGATGTGTAAGTTATGGAGTGGGTAGACACATCACATGGTGCCACAAAGTGGTGGTGGGTTTTAAACTCTTTGGAAGAAATTAGTTGGTTCACATGCTCATGTTTTGTTGTCTGTAAGAGTGATTATATTCTATTTCAAATAAGATTGTATTCTCTCAAATGAAAAACTATTGTGTATATTTGTAATACTAATGTTAGTATGGGTTTTGAAACATTGGTGAGAATGCTGCACATAAACAGTTAAAACTGTACAAATATGAAACAAAAATGCCTTTTGAACATCACACAATGTAAATGTTAGGGCCCAACATGCAGAAAGGCCCAAAAGAGAGACAAGAAGACCCTCATGGATGAAAGACTATGTAGAAGAGTAAAACCCCTCTAAAAATATCTTACTTTTCAGTTATTGTTATTGTAAGATCTGACCACTTGTGTCTAGATCATCCTTATCCTTTTGAATTTTGCTTTATTAATGGTGAATGAATGATGAACTCCCTATGAGGAATTTTGTCCAGAATTACTTTTCTTAAAAATTACTAATCAATTTCCTGCATTCTTAGATCTTAGTAATCCAACAGAATATTCATTCTAACAAATTGGTGCTTTCATTCTATCTCACAATGCCTCCCAAAATCACTCACAAAGAACCCGAGGACTCCATCACCCAACTACTTATTGAGCAATTAAGAGAAAACCAGGAACAACAAGATGCACGTCATGCAGCCATCACCACTGTCCTACACACCATCACTGATAAACTTACTGACCTTCGCATCCTACCACCTATACCTCCAGACCCTCCCCACGGCTCTCCCTTCCATTCCTCATCTCCTCACCTCACGCCCAATATCCCTTCCCAACCACATCCACAACCCAACAACCATTTCACCCCACCACCCCCACATATTCCCCCATACCACAGCCCTCCTCCCCAACCCAACCCTTCCCCTCCGCCTCGGCCACCTAAACTCCAGCTTATACACTTTGATGGTTCGGAACCCCTTAGTTGGATTTTTCAGGCTGAACAGTTTTTTCAATTATATATGGTCCACCCGGATCAACGTCTCCCTATGATTTCCTTCTATATGCAAGGGGAAGCTCTTAATTGGTTCCAATGGATGTTACACAACTCTCAACTTTCAGATTGGCATTCCTTTACTAAGGCCTTGGAGACCCGTTTCGGCCCATCTACTTACACAAATCATCAAGCGGAACTTTTTAAACTCAGGCAGATAGGGACGGTGGCAGAGTATCAACATCGATTTGAAAAGCTATGTAACCGAATTTGGGGTCTCACCCTTGAGATAATTCTTAACTGTTTTTTGTCAGGCCTCTCTAATGAAATTAGACGGGAACTAGCCATATTACGACCTCACACTATTTCGGACGCCTTGGGTTTAGCTAAATTGGTGGAGGCCAAATTACTTGATGTTAGTCGTGGTTTTCCTAAACCAACTAAATTCCCCCATCCACCCACTTTCCCCAGAACTACTCCTTCACCAGCCACTCCCATCTCCAACCCATCCCTTCCCATCCGCCGCCTAACCACGACCCAAATGCAAGACCGCCGTGCTCAGGGACTTTGTTACAACTGTGACGAAAAATTTCTTCCAGGCCACCGTTGCCAACCACAAAAGTTCCTATTAATGTTGGACGATGACACTGTACACTTTTGGGAACCCACCCCACCCCCTATGATTGACCCTGATCTAACCCAGATCCCTTCTTCCCCATCTCCAGAAGTTGAGGACGTCTTGCATTTTCATATTTCTGATCAGGCATTGGGTGGTCAGTTATCCCCTAGAACTCTAAAATTTGGAGGCTCTATTCGTGGGCATACAGTGACTGTTCTGGTGGGTAATGGTGCTCACATCCAACCCCGGATTGCTAGTTTTTTACACTTGCCAGTCACACAAACGACTAACTTTCCGGTCATGGTGGGTAATGGTGCTCACATCTATTGTACAGGTCTGTGTAATGACACCCCGATAACATTACAAAATCAAGAATTCATTATTCCCTTTTATTTACTTCCAATCAAAGGTGCTGATGTTGTGTTGGGTATTGAATGGCTTCGTACTCTGGGTCCAGTTATCTCCGATTTTGGTGTTCCATCAATGCAATTCACTGTGGGGGACTCTACTATAATTCTAACTGGCGAATGTTCCTATAACCTACAATCCTCCACTCTTCACCAATTCACTAGACTTTTCCACACAGAGAGCATAGCTACTTACCATGCTATTTCTATCCTACCAACTGAAAATTCTACCCCTGCACATACCCCTGACCCAAAAATTCAGACATTACTCAACTCATATGACTCCATTTTTGCTACCCCATCTTCCCTACCCCACACCATTCTCATGACCATTCTATCCCTTTACTTCCCAACTCTCCACCACTTAATATTAGATCTTACCGTTACCCTCATTCTCAAAAGGAGGTTATGACATCCATGCTCAAGGAGATGCTTAGTACGGGAATTGTTACTCCCAGTACCAGCCCCTTTTCTTCTCCCGTGTTGTTGGTAAGGAAGAAAGATGGGACTTGGAGGTTTTGCGTTGATTATCGCGCCCTCAATTCAGTGACCATACCAGATCGTTTTCCGATACCCACCATTGATGAGTTGTTGGATGAATTGGGCAAAGCTACTATTTTCTCAAAAATTGATTTACGATCCGGCTATCATCAGATCAGAGTGCATCCAGCAGACACTCATAAGACAGCCTTTCGGACGTTCGATGGGCATTACGAGTTTCTGGTGATGTCGTTTGGGCTCACCAATGTCCCATATACCTTTCAAGCGGCTATGAATGATTTGTTGCGCCCTCACTTGCGCCGGTTTGTCTTAGTTTTTTTTTGATGATATTCTTATTTACAGTTCAGATTTGACCTCTCATTTACACCATTTACATCTTGTGTTAGACCTGTTGGTTTCTAATCAATTTTATGCCAAATTATCCAAGTGTGTTTTTGGGGTGACCTCTGTGAGTTATCTGGGACACATTATTACAGCCGGCGGCGTCCAACCTGACCCTGATAAAATTAAAGCTATGCTCGATTGGCCACGGCCACGTTCCCTCACGACACTCAGAGGATTTTTGGGGCTAACCGGCTTCTATCGTAAGTTTGTTAAAAGCTACGCCACACTCGCCGCTCCCCTCACCGAACTACTCAAACAACATAATTTTACATGGGGTCCAGAGGCTCAATTGGCCTTTACAAATTTACAAACAGCAATGATAAATACACCAGTATTACGCCTCCCAGACTTTTCGCAATCCTTTGAGGTGGAAACTGATGCGTCGGCCGTTGCCATCGGCGCGGTTTTGTCCCAGAATGGCCACCCTCTGGCATATTTCAGCAAAAAAATGTCGCCCCGCATGCAACACGCCTCTGCCTACGTCCGTGAAATGTTTGCTGTGACAGAAGCAGTAAAAAAATGGCGTCAATATCTCATTGGCAGAAAATTTTGCATCTTAACAGACCAACAGAGTCTCAAACACCTCATGACACAGGCATTACATACACCAGAACAACAAAAGTGGGCCACTAAACTTATTGGTTTTCAGTACGAAATCAAATATAGAACTGGTACCTCGAATCGGGTAGCCGATGCCTTGTCACGGTGTCAAGTTGAGGAGGTGGCGAGTTTTTCCTCCCTGTCTTCCCCACTTCCTTCAGTTCTGGAACAGCTCAGGCAATTCTACAATACTCCAGAGGGCATACAATTCATAAACAAGGCCGAGTCAGATCCCACTATGCAACAAAAATTCTGTTTTTCAAATGGTTTAATGCTTTATGAACAAAGGATTTTCATACCTGATATTCAGGGTCTCCGTGAAACTCTGATTACAGAATTCCATTCGACTCCTGTGGCGGGTCACTCCGGCCTCAAACCCACCCTGGGACGCCTTGCAGCCTCGTGTTACTGGCCAGGGCTATACAAGCAGACAAGAGACTTTATTCGGAGATGCACCATTTGCCAATATAATAAATATGTCCCTGCAAAACAAAATGGGTTGTTACAACCGCTGAAAATACCGGAACATGTTTGGGATGATTTATCGATGGATTTTATCACTCACCTACCGTCGTCTCATGGGCACACAGTTATTTGGGTGATTGTGGATCGCCTTACAAAATACGCTCATTTTGTGGGTCTTCCTTCCAAGTTCAACGCCGAATCTTTGGCCAACCGTTTTTTAACAGAAATTGTTCGGCTCCATGGGGTTCCCCGGTCCATTGTTTCTGATCGTGACCGGATATTTCTCAGTGCTTTTTGGAAGGAATTTTTTCGACGCCTCGGCACTACACTGTGTTTCAGTTCGGCTTACCACCCTCAAATCGACGGCCAAACAGAGGTGGTCAATCGGTGTTTACAAACGTACCTGCGATGTTTCAGTGGTACTCAACTGACAAGCTGGTTTCGTCACCTTCCACTAGTAGAATATTGGTATAACACGAATCGTCATTCAGCCACAGGCATGTCTCCTTTCGAAGCTTTGTATGGACGACCTCCTCCTTCCCTCAAACAATACTCGACCCACATCTCCTCCACGATGTCCATGCCGAATAACCTACAACAACGTGCACACATGATTACCGTGTTAAAACAACATCTTACACGAGCTCAGCAAAGAATGATTGCACAAACTCAAACAGGACGAAGGGATATTACCTTTTCGGTGGGTGATTGGGTACTTCTAAAGCTTCAGCCATACCGCCAAGTGACTTTAGCTCGACGAGTCTCTCATAAACTCAGCCCAAAATATTTTGGGCCGTATCAGGTTCTTCGTCGAATGGGAATGGTCGCCTATGAACTATCTCTACCACCAACTGCAAGGATCCATCCTGTTTTTCACGTCTCTCTACTTCGGCGGTTTCACGGAGATCCCAACACTCAGTTTATTCCCTTACCTCACTCGGTGTTTAGAGACGACGAAGATGAGCAGAGGAGGTTACTCAATCAAGAGAGGGCTGAAACAGAGGGGAGAAAAGTTTTTTTTGAAGAGAGAACTTAGAAGGCTAACACTCAAGAGATTAATGACAAAGGTTTTTCCAATACCTTTTCAAACTCTTCTGAATCACTTCAATTGGCGGGCCCCACCAAGGATGTTGCTGAACCGTCCATTGGCCTGGACACGTTACCATCGCAGGGTCCTCCTTTGGCACCGTTGGGGTTACCAACTCATATTAATGAGTCAAATAAATTTCTGCCATCTCCAAAGCAACCGTTGGATTCTCTGGGTCACTTCCAACCAGGACCGTCAGATCTCTGCACGGTGCGCAGTTCCAGATCTGGGATTAAAGTTTACGGGGCCCAAGGTTCTGCTGACACGGTTTCCACGCGTGTTCACTCCTCACCGCTGGATCCATCAAAGGACGATCCGCTGTCCTCTTCTTCACCAGCCACGTGCCTTGACTCAGCTTTTCCACTTCCATCCAAGGACAATTCCAATTCAAATTCCCGCCCATCCTACTCAGCACGCACAACACGTGCAAATTCCAGGGACGCATTGCTGGATGGTCCCCAATTGGGCTTCTCCAATGACCCACTCTTCTAACCTTGAGGACAAGGTGGTCCTTGATGAGGTGGGCAATGTTAGGGCCCAACATGCAGAAAGGCCCAAAAGAGAGACAAGAAGACCCTCATGGATGAAAGACTATGTAGAAGAGTAAAACCCCTCTAAAAATATCTTACTTTTCAGTTATTGTTATTGTAAGATCTGACCACTTGTACGGTCTAGATCATCCTTATCCTTTTGAATTTTGCTTTATTAATGGTGAATGAATGATGAACTCCCTATGAGGAATTTTGTCCAGAATTACTTTTCTTAGAAATTACTAATCAATTTCCTGCATTCTTAGATCTTAGTAATCCAACAGAATATTCATTCTAACAGTAACACCATATATCCAACTTTGTATCTGGAATGTGTTTTTCTTTCGTAGGATCAAGGGTATCCCTTCACCCTTTTTGGGTAAGGAATTAATCATTTTCAGGATGTGTGGTTGCCCCTCCCAACAAGTGTCATCCCAAGAATCGAACCCTTGACCTTTTGGTCATTCTGGGGATCTAGTGGGGCCTTGCACTACTAGACCAATACTTTGTTGGTTGGTATGTGTTTTTCAATGTTGATATGTCATGTGGAGAGAATTATGAATAAATGTGAGAGTATAAAAATACAATTTTAATGCTCAAATTTGTTGTACAAATAATTAAACTGTGGAATTATGATTGTGTAATTAGCATTATTTCAAAAGAAATGCTCTCATCTCTCCACCTCTGAGGGTCACTGATATTAACAGTATAAGTATAAGAGTATGTTTGTTTGCTCCATGTGTTCCTGTGACTATAGTTTTCATTTTCTACTATGGTGAATTGTCAAAGAGCCGTTTTGTAAATTCTTTAGATTAGATATATGTATATATATTTGAATAATATTTGCATTAGTTCAGTCTGATAGGTCTCTGTCTGTTATCCCCTTAAATATCTTATGCTGTGTTTGCATTTGTGTTCAAATTCAGTTATGGAATCAAATCCCAATAAATATAAACCAGTGATTCATTTCATTCGAATTACTTTAACTAGGCCAAAGTGGTATGATTAAATTCAAGTCCAAATATCAGTGGGATTGTTTAAACTCCACTAAGCAGCTACCTGTGTTGTTGCTCTAGCTCCTCCATTCACAGCACAATACTACAAAGACAGACACAAGAAATAGAGCCAAAAATTATTGATTCATTCAGGTAAGTTCCTCTAAATTGAATAATGGTAAAGTTTGATACAATAGGATCACACTCTAGAGTACACCATTTTATGCATATAAAAACGAGGGAGGAAAATTTCCTCTTTCCTTTTTCTCTACACTATAGAAACTCATAATAGATTTTATATTGCCGTTCACAACCGTAATTGTGTCCGCAGTATTACATTTTGGTTGTCTCTATAACTGCATCATGATAGTAACTATGGCCGCATTGGTCATATTTTCCCGTTGTTGTCATGATTTTAGTAAATACAACGTAATTGTAATCGTAACCGGAATTTAAAACCATGACTGAAGAACTCACAAACTAGAAAGATGTGACGTGGTAATGGCAGGTGGTGTTGGAGTATAAGACTCATCATCTGTCCAATTTGTTTCTCCCCAATGCTTCAACATGCTTTTCCAGTTACACAAGTTATCTATACATTTCTTCAAGCGCTTATCCTTAACTTTAATTCTCCAATGCCCATCTGTGTAGTTTGCTATCTCGGCCTGCCTTCGATCCCACTCTAACTGTGCCTTCTGCTTAGACTTCAACATGCAAAACTTTTGCAAAAGCTCAGGCATTGCATCATGCACCTTCCACCACTTTTCATGTGCAACATCACTTGCAAACTCATGAAATAAATCAGAATTCCAGTTACAATCATAGTCCCGGAAGCATAACCATGGCTTCATGCCAAGGTAGTGAAGGACATAGAGAATTGGAGGCTCCGCGCCGAATAACATAGTCTTCATTTGTTTCTTCTCTTCCTCATCACCAACCCAAAAATGCTTCAAGAAGTTCATGTGTCTTGGTATCCTATGCCACAATGTAAATATTTCATTCAAGTACCCTTGGTCCCCTCCATTGTAGGACTCAATCTCATTGATATGTTCCATTAGGAGCTGGAATGTGCAATTTGATGGCTCTACCACCATGACACCTGAGTTAAAAAGTGTAGCATCATTTCCAGTAGCAGTGATTTGCGGCATTCCGAAGAGGAAATCTATGTTTCTTAGTATGAGCAAATCTGCATCAATGAAGATTATTTTGTCATAATCTGTCAGCTGCCATAACCTGAACTTGCTGTAGTTCCATTCATTGTAAGCATCCTTTTCAGCTTTGGGATTTCTGATTCTTTGTATTGTTCGAACTTTCCAACCTGCTGCTTCCAAACCACTTCTGTGGTATCCACTGATTGTCTGATCAACAAGTATTACAAGGTCTCGAGTCGATCCGGACATGCGGATGCTTTGTGCAGCAGCTATAGCTCCACAAACATAATCATGAGCTGAATGCAGAATTGTTGCATAGGCTTCTCTAGGAACATTTCCATTGTAAACCAGCTCTGCATCCAATTAATGACAGTAGCATGATAATAATGGCATTGCAAAGATGGAATTTCATTTCTCATGATCATGGATGAGAATATGGTATGTTTTCCAGTTTTGTTAATTAGCTTTAGGCTTTTCGGAAAATCAACATTACTGCGCAATGGAGAATTAATCCAAGAGTATGTGTTAAACAAGTGAAACACTTATAAGAAAATTGTTCTATGAACATCTATTTTCTGACAACTTCGAGGAAAAAGTTGATTTTCATAAAGTTGTATGGGAAATTGTCCGGATTCGTTGTACAAATTACATTACTCCACTTACAACTACAATTTTACTATAACTTTGATGTTAAGTCTCGAGAGTGTGTTAGAGAGAAAGAGAGTATAACTTTACCTTGGCCTCTCATAGGAAGTGCAAGTTCACAAGATCCTACTGGGAGCTGAACCTTTTCTCTCAAAACACTCAAGTTTGGTTTGTATAACCATACATTCCCTTCATGTCCAACTAACTCTTTGCAAGTAAAAAGATTTGGTATGGGAAAACAATTGGTAATGAAGAGCACATATACCGGATAATTGCCTTTGAAAGAGGTTGCGAGTCCAGCAGCTGCAAGCTGAAGGTGCAAACGACCGACATCTCTAGACCAATTCCTTGTATCGTGACAAGGAAGCTTGACAGCAATGAGATTAAGTCTTATACCGGGAGATCCAAGACTCGGCAGAGAAGGGCAAACAGGAACTTCAGTTTCTTCTTCCTCATCAATCCATTCAGGATACAATGATTCCCATGTTACATTCTTTGCAGCATAGTCCATGTGAAGAACAACATGTGTTGCATCAGGAATAACATTCTCCCAATGAACTAGTTCTGTCTTGTTGAAATTTAGAAGGCCAATCCCTTGAAAATCATTTTTCCCTGTAAGCTTCTTAGTAATTTTCATTATGTCGTTCCAGTCGGTATCTACATTCGACGTGTACCGAGGATCTTCGCTACCCCATATCCACCTGTAAACAAAATTAGGACAGATTCTTAGGTGCTCTCAGATCAAGAAAAATATGTTTTTTGTTCTTATAATGTTCTACTCTCATTTCTAAGGAGGTGCAAAACTACACCTTAATATAATCAAAATTTGTCACTATACCAAAGTTCTCTAGCACATGAGAGAATTGAGTGTTGCAAATGCATGTGTAGAGTAATGTACTTACCGAGAGCCAGAACTTGATAAGTGATTGGTATTGTAAACCACTGGAGAGTACAGGAGCAAAATGAAAGTGCCACAAATGGTTATCAGTAAGATAAGTTTTAAGAAAGAAAACTTGCATCTTGTTGAGTTCCTATCTTGGGTAGTAGATAAGTGGAAAGGCTTCTCTACATCTTTTCCTTTACTTCTTGAGAGTCTTCGTTTGTATAAATCTTCACTGTAACATGCAATTATTCAACAACAACACTTGAGCGTCAATTAAGTCGGCCACATGGATCGAAAGATATCATAATGTTCTTCTATCATAAATCATATTGAACACTATAACATGCAATTATTCAAGAAAATGTTGTGTTAACAATTGTAGATATGATTTTTACTGGTGTGTAATAGACAAGTTAACAGCATCAAAGGCTAAAGAGTGATTTTCTCATGCTTGAGTTAATTAGTAATATTTTGTCAATCATTTTACAATGTAGTCCTTGAATGCTGGATTTGAATTTCAAATCAACCTCAACTCCAATATCATGTAAACATACATCATTCTCTTACTAATGAAATGCAAATTTTATCATTCTTCCAATCGCATGGGTCTATAATACTTCTTCAACTCAAAGTGTTGAGAATATTTGAAATATATTATTATAAGAAGTCTCACATTGCATAGTATTAAAACCGAGAAGACATATCAATGTTATATAATTTGAGACATCATATCTTTGTTCCTTCTATACATATATGAAAAATGGCATAAATTCAGATTTTGGAGATAGTAAAAAGATTTAATTATATAAGTGTTAATATCCATGGATTTACCCATACATAGAAACTTTGTAATTCTCAAATGGTGAGGCATGTCAAAATTTGTTATTCTTGCCATTCTCTCTATTACCGTGAGTAGATTGTATAGAAAATTGATTTTTAATTCACATGAAGTTGAAATGAGTAAATTAAGGATCTATGTGTGCAGATAACATTACTGTTGTATATTATGAGTAATGTTATCCGGACAAGAAGACATAACATTAATAACTTTAGTAACAACTTTGAATTTTAAGGTAAAAGATTATTTGTTGCATCTTATTGCACAAATAATATTGTTGGTATATTCTCCCCTAAGCCTAAAATCGTTTTGCAAATTCCTCCCATGAATAAAGATCTATTGTATTAAATTATGTCTAAAATTTTGTTCTATCGGGTGATTGTTTTATATTGGTACAAATACTTCTTACCCATGTGGCTATGAATGAGTCGCTGACAGCTAAGTAATTGGAAAAAAATTCATTTTACAACTGAGCTAGGCATTCAATATAAATATGGTGTATACAGTAAGTTAGGTGAGTATTAAGATATTCTATATTATAAGGTAGAACAAGCATATTACATAAATGTGAGAAATTTGATAATTAAGATATATATATATATATATAGCAAAAAGCATGAAATAATTATGAAGTGGTTGACTTCCTTCTACCATATATAAGGTAGAAACATACCAAACTTTAACTTAAGCAGTTTGGTCTCTATATATGTTTAAAAAATTTACATCCTACCTGTGGCCTGTGTGAAGCCTAGTTTGGCCGGTTTGAAAGCGGCTGGCCTATTTTTTTTTGTTGACAATTAAAAATATTTTTCACTCGTAAGGAATTAATCCATTTTAGGACGTGTAATTGTCTATTTTAACAAATATTATTTTCAGGGATCGAACTCTTAACATTTTAATCATTCTATAAATCTAGTATACCTTATACCAATAAAGTAACACAATATTGGTCTGACTGACATATTTAAAAGTTTGTTACCCTATAAAAACATGTCTACTTTTAAATAATCTTGTTTAACATAACAATTAAATTGTATTTTTATATTAAATTTTATATATAATAATATTAATTATATTAAAATAGACAAATATATATTATCATTATATCATATAATTAAATATATTGGTCTATCATATTTAATATACCTTTTAAATAAGTGTAAGTCTAATCTATTTTATTTAAAAGTGCTAGGTAATAGAGGGTGACTTTTACCTGTTTCAAATGTCATTGTCAATTCCTCTATCTATATGTGGATCACAAAAACGTGATTGGAAAACATTAAAAATACTTCAAATACTATATTAGATTATTAGGTGCATGCATTGAAATGGAATTAAGTTAGAGTTTAAAATCTGTACATTAATAGTATAAAAGTTTTTACATTATCAGTCTATCATTTATTATTGATTTATAATATTTTTGTTTGAAAGTCAATTATAGGTAACATATAAATGGTGAGAATTATAGCTAACACCCAAGATCTTGAATTCCCATCCCACCATCTATCTAAGAATCAGAACTTTACCCTGTAGCAGAGTTTCATGTAACATAAAAATTATGGGTCCTGGCTATAAGGTGAAATATATACATTGTAATTAATCAATTAATTCTTCCCATAAGCATAAGGTGCAGAGTAAGCATACATGAATGGTTTATTAGCATAGCATGAATAATGCACAAACTTGTCTATCTTGTGCTTCGATTATTTATTTAATAAAAGAACAGGAGGATAAGAATCCAACTATAGACCACTTCATCCTTCGGCTATATCTTGTATTTTTACACAGATTTTACACTCATTTTCTTGATATCATTTTTACCCATACTTTATAATTATTAATCATTTACCTATTGTTATTTATATATTATAAAGCAAAAGTGTGTTCATCAATGATTATGAAATTAGTGCTTGTGAGAAAAACGTTTGAGTATATATTTACTCTTCTTAACATTAATGGCTGAGACCTGATAATTTCTTTTTAATAAGTTTGAAAGATATTCTATGCATTTCATAATTCATCTATAAAGACAAGTAATAAAGCACTATATAAAGCACGAAAAAAAAAAATCCATATATAAAGCACTAACACATGTTGAACCTGACTTATATCATTGATCCTAATGGAGGAACTCTTTGTAAATTAAGAGCACCAATTGTATGAAAAGAGAAAAGGGAAAAGAAACTCACATAGATGCTGGTAAACGGTGTCGAGCTTCAACTGCATGAGGAGAAGTACCCATTGTTCCTCTCATATTAATAAGCTACAGGGGCATGCAACATTTGATCTGCATAACACAAATGAAGAAGGAACCAAATTTAATGAACTCATCCAAACCCAACAAAGAAAAAAATACTGAAAAACTAAACTAGAACTCTCACATATATACCATGTTTAAGTAAATATTCATATCACAACAAAATATATAGAAAATTATACTATGAAACCAGGGTGTAATATATCAATAGTTTGAAGTAGTTTTGCAAGTACCTGGTCTTGTGATGGATATTGTTATTGATATGAATGAATTGTTTGGGTTTCAATATAAGAAGAAGAAAAAAAGGAGTGATTAAGATTATGGAAAAGGCAAGTAGGGAAGAAAAAAAGTTTTCTTTTTGAGAAGAACTACAGAGAGAAGGTGAAGAGACACTTGATGGAATAGTTGGGAAAGGTTGAGTCAATATAGACAGAATGACAGAGTAACTTCCTTCAGAATTTTTCCAAGTCTTTCAGTTTCATTCATCTAGTTTTTGGTACTCACCAACTTTGCCTTATCTTCAATTTTATTTTTTCTTTTTTAAGATCATTGAATGTAGGAGTGAAAAACATTTTACTTTTATATTTCTGCTGATGTAAAATCAACTATTAATTTTTAGTTGACAAGTCACTATTTATACAAAGAAGACATGGATTACATCAATGAAAATATGTGTTTTTGGTACTCTTATCAAGTTTAGAAATATAATGTGTATAAGTTTTACCATTCATTAGTCAAAACTATAAGAAGAAGATATGATAGCTAAAAATAGTACATATGTTAGTAGTTTAGGTGTACAAATAACTTAATACAATCACCTTTTGAATTATCAAAATTCCATTACTTAGTTCATGAATAAATCAGATGATGTTATTAGAAGCATTGATTAAAAGCCAAAAAAGGAACATAAACTGTCATTATAGTGAGAGTTGTTGATCCTTGCTGAGATTAGGTTAATGAAAACAATTGTTTATTAAATTTAGAGTAAGGTGACCACATGTCCCAGTCCCATGTCCTAGACAAAATAAGAAACTTAATCATCGGAGCACATCTTTTGTCCCAAAAAATATATTACTCTATGTGTTACTCATTTGTATTTGGTTGAAAAAATATATTTAAATTAAAATTTAAATAATTAAGTATTTCTCCAACTAATCATAAGTAATAGTACATGAAGTGACACTCCCCTTAATTGTTCCTAGTTTTTTCTTCATGAAAAATGCCCATAAACAAGGAAGATTATTAATGCCTTTTACTTTTAGATCCTATCCTACAGGGTTTTTGATCCCTTATCTAAGACTATTTTGCATGGTCAGGGTTTTGCATCCCCTCCCTAAATTGCATTGCCCCCCTAAAAAAGTGTTTGATATGATTAATTTAATGTTCATAGTAGGTAAACTTTCTTATCATTATCATATTTTTCCTTAATGTTTAATATACTATTGATGTTCATCTCCATTTGAAGAAATTGAGTGCCAACATCAATCACCTAATTAGCTGCCAAAGAAAACTACACAGGAATTGTTTTTGTGTTATTCCATTCTTTTAAAGTTAATATAATTAATCATTCTTCAAATTAATTACATTTGTTTAAGTGTCCTTTCAAAGACTATTTCACCAGATCAATGGTCTTAATACAAGCAAAATTTGTCAAAACTGCAATGAGAAGGTTAATCAACAAAAACAAAAAAGATTGCTTATTAATTAACAATATGCAAAGCAACATATTTGCACCATTTGACCAAGCCTATTCCCTTCTACCTTTGGTATTTGGTCACAAGTCTACATCTTAGCACTGAAGTTAAGAAATGTGGTGGAAGAAATTTCCATTTATAAAGGGTTATGGTTGATGGTTAATGCAATGTTTTCAAATAGAGTGTAATACCACTGTAAAGATCTATGCACGGCAAATATATCATTCACTATTTATTTATATTACTTTTTTTTTGAAGAGTCAATAATTATTAAATATGAATGATGAATAATGCAATGACAATAAATAAAACTCTTACATCGTGGTGCGTAATTTTTTTTTCTCTTTTAAATATTATTTAGGTGCATGTAAAAAATCAATCTTCAAACTTAAAGACATAGATAGAACAGGTGGAGATGTTATAATTGTAACAGACTTGTATGGCAGTATTATATATGACATTGCTATATATGGAATGCTTTATATTTTATATAGTAAGAAGGAAAGTGAAGAAACGTAGAGACGTGAGACAGTACATATACTGTATTGTAAGCAAAGCAACTCAAAGTTAAAAGGTTTGAGTATAAGGTTGAGACTTGTTTATGGCTAAGTAGATCAGTGGTTCCAAGTTTTATCCATTTGCTTTCCATTTTAGGCTAGGGTTGAGTAACTTTTATATCTGTGCTTGAAAGGAGTAGGACCACTAAATAGGAGGTAAATCACAAATAAGAATCGTTCATACCCAGTACTGCATAGTATATATCACTATCTTTACCATCAATGAAAAACAATCATCTGGTTAAAAAATAAATTTAAATTCCATTAAATAAGTTATCAAAATTTTGAATGGGGTGAATGATTTTTATTGTAACAAGAAAGTAGTATGTAACAGTGGGTATATAAGCTTTTCTTTTGTAAAACATGCTTCTAAGTTCTAAGTGTTTTTGATAGTTACATATTCTTTATTAATCAAAAGATGGGTGTGATGAGCTCAAATAAAGGTTCAATATTCACACCCCAAAAAAATAATTGATGTTATAGCCTCAGCCTACAAATAATATTTGAATAACATGTTTCTGCTTTTTTCTTTTCCTATTTGACAAGCGTTGTTGGCAACTACTTCCAGCACACACATTGGCGTGGAAGGCATTTGAAATTATGAAAATTCCACAGGCAAACAGTGCCCTCTGCAAGAACTTCAACAGACAAGCGTAAAATAACAACGATTCAGATGTAGAATATAAATAAAATGTCATTGCAATCAAGCAAATTTAAGCTTGTCCCTCTTCTTAAAGTGGGAACAGTATGAGTTGGCCTAAGAAGTTCTTGATTTAAGCTTAAGGAACCCAAGAGGGAAAAATCTTGAGGAATTTGTTAACAACTTAGATCAAATTTAAAGAGTACTTGATTCTTCCCTAGAAATGTTTTCCTTTTAAGCTTAGCTTAATACAACTCATTTTTTAATAGATTACAATAAAACTATTAAGTTCCAATGAAAACAAATGAGCAAGCATGGCACCAAAACTCAGGGAAGTGAAAATTGTTTGAAGATTATTACCCTTTTCCCTTCTTGACTACAATTATACATAGCAGTGAACATTTCCTTCAAGTAGAATGCATTATTTTATTGATGTAAGCCATAAAGGAGATAGACAAATAATGAGGTCAAAATTCGGATATCTCAAAACTATTTGGGGTAGTAATAGTATAGAAGTACACACAAGAATCATCAGCACTACATTGCAATGAATCACAAATCACTTTCAGATTTTTCCTTTTTAGGAGATGCAAACTGCTGACAGAGACGAGATCGAGCCCAGGGATCAAGGGGTACTCTCTGTGGTGGTTGAGGTGCCGGTGGCTTTGGCTCCCTTAACTCATTTTCTCTGTCAATGAACCTGTTACAAAGCATATAAAAATAACTGTCACAAGAAGGTCCTATCTCAATCTCCTCATTGTAAGCATCTTGGAATATAAGATTAGGCATTATCAAGATCAACGATAAAACAATAACTTCTTTCAGTTAAATAAATTTAGGTTACTCTGAATAATCAAACTGAATAAATGAATATAAGTTTAAACTAATGAGTATAGAAAAGTACTCGATATAGGCCATTGGTGCAGCATCACCCACACGTATACGGGTCCGAAGCATTCTGGTGTATCCACCTGCTCTATCCCTGCATGACATAAAGCAGTACAGTGTTACAACTTACAGTCATTAACTTGGCAAATGACATTAAATCGGATTTAATACCTACTTGTACCGATAAGCCAGTTCTGTAAACAGCTTATGAATGACATCATCTCCTCGAACAAAAGCAGCAGCACGCCTTGCAGCACACAGGGTTCCCTAAAACAACTGACAATGTAAACTATAGGCTAATACAAGTAGCAGAGCTAAATAATAAATCTACTGAATGCCACCAATTTTATTCTCAAGACCAAGGCAAACAAAAAAAAATGACAACATTTATCTAACTATGGTGAACTGTGTATTGACAAGCACATGAAAACAGCATAGTAAAGGGAAGAAGGTGGCAGGTAAAAATAAGCCAGACATTCATGGAAAATGGCATAGTAACTAGTGCCAGAAAAGTAGCTATGTCAGAGAAATGTAAAATGTAATAAACACACTCATGGAAAGTATATAACAAAAAAATTAACACATGAAGAGCAGCAAGCATAATAATGTTTTTCATGTGAATTAACTCATCATAAAATAATAAGTGCATAACGCTGTCACAAACTAGCATATATTAGTCCACAAGGCAAGGTATTCAAAACCAAGATCCTACATAAGAATGGAAGGGAGAGAGACATGGAACATAACAGATCATAGGATCCAACTAAACTACTAAAATATATATTTTTTTATAAATATATTAGAAAATTTATATATATAATGCAAGACATACATTCATATGATAAATAAATAAAATGAAACAATTAAGAAAAAATAATGCCACAGAAGGACAAAAGCCTCAAAACTAACACGGTAAGGCCTGTGCCTCTAACTCTCACATGGCACTTACTTAAAAACTCAATCAATATAAAGAGAACAAAAAAAATTCTCAACTACTTCGAAGAAAAAAATGCTCTCAACAACTTCACATTTGCAGTAAAAAACTCAAATTGATCTCAGTAAAAGATTCGATTCTTCAGAGCAAGGAAATGTCATTGGTCTCAAGTCTCAGTCTCTCAATCGCTACAAGCCTTCAAGTTTGTAGTGAAAATTTCCAAACAGAAAAAAGGCGGCTCAATGTATGAGAATCCCACCTAGTGAGGTCTGGAGATCGTAAATGTAACCCTCACAAGCGAAGAGGTTGTTTCCAGGATGGAAGTAAAACAATGGAAAGAGTGAAAAATGAAAAAATATGGGACAGGGTTGAAGAGGTTTCATGCTGAAACTGGGTTTGATTAATAATCAGCCTAAACAATACCCATTAAAATGAGTCGACCCGTGAAAACTCATAAGCATGAAACACATCAGAATTGCTGCTCCTACCGATTTTACAAACATACCCATCGATCTCAGTGGCAGAAGCAAAATGACAAATCTGGTGTGGGAGTCACAAAATCGTGAAATTGAGCAATTTTATGAGGAAAACCTTAAGCACAATTCTAACTACATCGCCTCAAGGAAATGAATAAACAAATGGGGATCTTTCACTTGCCATACACATTGAAAGGGAAAAAAGAGTGAAACAGAAACATCAAAGTGGAGAAATGTGTAACAGAAAGTACATGGGATTAGAGTATCCAGCCACAGACAAGGTAGTGAGACCTAATTACCTCTAAAAATTACATGCAATTAATATAAAAAAACAAAAAAGCATTGCATTGTAAATTTTCATCTTTTGCTGACTTCCTCCCAATTCAAATTTTAAAGTTTCTGCTTGTAAGAAATAAGGAATAGGAGAAATCTTAAAGAGGAGAATGAGAAAGAAGTAAATCAGAAATTGTATTCTTGATATTATGATTTACAAAGAGGAGCAGAGTCCTTTATATAGGGAGAGATAGAGAGGATTTCAGTTCTAACAAACTTTCTAACAAACTCTAACTAAGAGTAACAGACTAAACAACTTCCGTAATCAATCAATAACTAGAGCACTTCTAATATACCCCCCTGAATCCAAGGAGATGCAGAACCTAGTTAATCTGCTGAGTTGTAGTCTTGAATTCTTAACTGATTTATGAGAGTGATGAATTGAGTGTTAGGTAGGGGCTTTGTGAAGATGTCAGCAGTTTGAAATTCTGAGGGAATGTGCCTGACAGTAGGTGTCTTGCTTTGTATTTTATCTTTGACAAAGTACAAATCTAGTTCAATATGCTTGGTATGGTTGTGCAACTCAGGATTGTGAGACATGGCTATTGTGCTTAAGTTGTCACGGAAGATAATAGGAGTTTGATAGGTGACCTGCAGTTCTATGAGCAGAGACTCAAGCCACATGATTTCTTGAGAGGCCAAGGCTAAGCTTCTATATTTTGCCTCAGTGCTGGATCTAGATATAGTGTGTTGTTTCTTTGACCACCAGGGGACAACATTAGGACCCAAGTAGAGACAAGCTCCTGATGTAGACTTTCTATCATCAAGAGGCCCAGTCAGCATCACAGAAGGCTACAATAGATAAATTGGATAGATGTCCAGCAGGTTTCACTGTTAATCCCATAGTATGAGTTCCTTGGAGATATCTAAGGATTCTTTTTACTGCTGTCCAGTGAGAATTGCAAGGTTTGTCAAGAAATTGACACACCTCGTTCACACAATAGGTGATGTCTGGTCTGGTGACAGTGGCATATTGAAGGGCACCAACAATGGATCTGTAGAAAGTAGGATCTTCAAAGAAGTCAGTTCCATGCTTAGTTAGTTTACAATTGCTAGCCATAGGTTTAGGAAGAGACTTAGAAGAAGAGAGATTAGCTCTTTTAAAAAGATCATTGATGTATTTAGCTTGAGACAGAAATAGAGACCCATTCTTTTGGTGTTTAACTTGAATACCAAGAAAATAATCCAGAGGCCCTAGTTGTTTGAGAGCAAATGTTGAACTCAAATCCTTGATGAGATTTTGAACATGGGAGGAGGATGATCCAATAACAATTATGTCATCAACATATACCAAAACATACAGTTTGTAGGTTTTAGAGGTGTGAATGAAAAGAGAATTATCAAATTTGCTAATTTGAAAACCAAGCTTGATCAAGGAACCTTTTAACCTCACAAATCATTGCCTTGGAGCCTGTTTTAGACCATAGATGGCTTTGTGTAGTTTGCACACAAGGGATTTGTCATTGTTTTGAAACCCTGATGGCTGACTCATGTAGACTTCTTCATCAAGAGTGCCATTTAAGAAGGCATTATTTATGTCAAGCTGCTCAAGCATCCATTTATGAGAAACAACAAGGGTAAGAAATACCCTGATTGTGATTGGCTTGACAACTGGAGAGAATGTTTCATTATAATCTATCCCTTGCCTCTGATGAAAACCCTTTGCAACCAACCTAGCTTTGTACTTGTTGATTGTTCCATCCGAATTTTCTTTGACTCTAAAAACCCAGTTGCACCCAATTGCTTTCTTGTGAGGTGGCAGAGGCATTAGAGACCATGTTCCCAATTTTATGAGTGCATCATATTCTGATTGCATTGCTTGCTGCCACTCAGGGATAGCTAATGCAGCTTTGGCACTTACTGGTTCAGTGATAGGGATAAGGCTAAGGGTAGGGGTAGACCCG
>NC_032023.1:12374346-12374663 GCF_001865875.1 Lupinus angustifolius
AGGATAATGAAGGATGGGCGCAAGAGAGGGAAGATTTACGTATGAGGCTAGAATTGACGGAAGCTAGAACCAGAAAGACAGAGGACTTGTTGGCTGCCATTGCTGCCAAGTTAGGGGTAACTTCAGGGGAGAATTCTACGGGGGGAGGTAGTGAAGATGAGGTTGACAGTTACAAGATGCATCATAGGCAGGATAGATGGAGAAAACTCGAGATTCCAATATTCGGGGGAGAAGATGCCTTTGGTTGGGTGCAAAAATTGGAAAGATATTTTTCAATGAGAGCAATCAGTGAATCTGAGAAAATGAGAGCAACATTA
>NC_032023.1:12374763-12375010 GCF_001865875.1 Lupinus angustifolius
AAGGCAATGTGGAGGTTTTTGTAGAAGAGTTTGAGAAATATGCAGGGGCCCTTAAGGACAAGGATCTTGGGTTCTTAAGGGGAGTCTTCCTAAATGGTCTTCAGGAGGAAATTAGGGTTGAGGTGAGGCTTTATGAGTTGGGCTCATTACAAGAAGTCATACATAAAGCCATACTCATAGAACAGAAGAATTTGGTGGTGCAGAGAAGGGCTAACACGAGTCAGACCAGGAGTTATGGGTCCACTCG
>NC_032023.1:12375110-12407242 GCF_001865875.1 Lupinus angustifolius
GAGTTATTTAGGATGGCAGGAACTCAGTTGAAGATGAGTACCTCCTACCATCCTCAAACAGATGGCCAGACTGAAGTGACCAACAGATGCTTAGAAACCTACTTGAGGTACTATGTGAGTCCAAAGCCTAAGCAGTGGGTGGATTGGTTACATTGGGCAGAATTCTGGTTCAACTCTAATTACCATAGTTCAGCAGGGATGACACCCTTCAGGGCATTATATGGCAGAGACCCTCCTGTTTTGATAAAAGCTGGGGCAATACCATCTAAGGTTGAAGAAGTCAATCAGTTGCTGAATGAGAGGGATGAGTTGTTGGTAGAACTAAAAACTAACTTGGCTAAGGAACAAAATTTAATGAAACAAGGGGTTGACAAACATAGAAGAGTAGTGGATTTTGCAGTAGGAGAATGGGTTTTCCTCAAATTGCAGCCTTATAAGTTGAAATCCTTGGCTACTAGACCTTGTGCAAAGCTGGCACCTAGGTATTATGGACCTTATCAAATCCTACAGAAGAGGGGAGAGGTGGCATATCAGCTAGATCTACCTACTGGTTCTAAAGTTCACCCTGTCTTTCATGTGTCTCTACTAAAGAAGGCCCTTAAGCCTCATCAGCAGCCTCAACCCTTACCACCTATGTTGAATGAAGAGTTGGTCTTAGAGGCAAGTCCAGAGGATATTGTGGATTGCAGGCAGAATAAGCAAGGGGAGCTGGAAGTATTAACTACATGGCAGCACCTTCCTAAGCATGACAACACTTGGGAGTTAGCTACTGTATTACAGGACACCTTCCCTCATTTCCAACTTGAGGACAAGTTAAAAAGTTTAGGGGAGGGTATTGATAGGGATAAGGCTAAGGGTAGGGGTAGACCCGAAATTACAAAAGTGTATAAGAGGGGTAAGAGGAAGGTTTGGTTGTTAAATAACTAACCTTGGCTCTGTTTCCCTGGGTAGTTAGTAGTTAGGCCCTAGTAGCCACCTATAAGTAGAAGGAAAGGCTTTAGAAAAGGTAGTTAAGAAATTGGGTAAATAACTGATTGAGGAATCAGTTAGAAGAGGATCGTGGGATCCTTCATCATTGTATTCACTACCATACTCTTGTATTCTTCTATCTCTTAATAAAATTGCATAGAACCCTATCACGAATTCTATACTCGTGAGTTAGGGGCATTTCTTTTCATCCCTATCACTTTCTTTCTTACCCCTGGATACCAGTGTCTAACATTCAGAGTGAACAAGATGAACTCTAGGATATATAGTTCTGAATATCTCAGATTTTGATCTTGTTTGCATGGGATGAGAGGACAGAGGAGCATAACTAGTAGTTAAGGGTAAGTGGTTGGCAGAATAGGAAGCAGAACTGTTTGGTTCCAGTGTGTGATTGGTGGTTAGTGAGGGAGTTTGAGAATTTGGAGATGAGATGAAAATAGGAGAATTCTGTGTAGGTAGAGAACCATAATTATTTGTGAATTCAGATGTTTCTGTGGAGAGAGTGTCTGCAACATGAGGATTGAATATAGGAGAAATGTGACAACCATTAAGAGATGATGTTGAGTGCTTATCACCACTATTGGACTGATCCTTACCTTTGACAGCAAAGGGAAAAATATTCTCATTAAAAATAACATCTTTTGAAATGTAGATCTTCCCATCATGTGACATGCACTTGTAGCCTTTGTGACTAGAGGAGTAGTCAAGGAAGATACACTCTGAACTTCTGGGTTGAAGCTTGTGTCTAGTATAAGGCCTGAGAAGAGGAAAGTAGGCACAACCAAAAACCTTGATAGAGTATAATCCGGTGGATGACTGAAAAGTAGTTCATGAGGGGATTTGTTGTTAAGAGTAACTGATGGTAGTCTATTAATGAGGAAAACATTTGTTGTAAAGGCATGATCCCATAGATTTAAGGGAAGATGAGCATGAGCTAGTAGAGTTAGCCCAGTTTCTAAAATATGCCTATGTTTTCTTTCGACAGTTCCCTGTTGGTAGTGAGTGTGAGGACAAGGAATTCTATGAACAATCCCATGACTTTTAAGAAATTTAGTAAATGGACGAAATTCACCCCCATAGTCACTCTGGACAGCTTTAATAGTGACCTGAAATTGAGTTTGGACATAGATTAAGAAATACTGAAACAGTGAGAGTGTTTCAGATTTATGTTTGAGTAGAAAAATCCATGTGTGCCTGGTGTGGGCATCCACAATGGAGAAGTAATACCTGAATCATGTTTGAGAATAGACAGGTGCAGGGCCCCTTAGATCAACATAGACTAAGACAAAAGGGAATTTGTAAACAGTAGAGGAATTTGCAAAGTGAATTCTATGTGATTTACCAATGCAACAAGATGAACAGAAATCAAACACAGTTTTATTATTGTATGAGATTTTGCAATTTTCCAAAACATTCTTAACAACATATTCATGGGGATGACCAACCTAAAATGTCAAAGGGAAAAGACTGAAGTATGTGAGCTAGGCTCATTACACAAAGTAATACTAGATTTATTACAAGATGATGAGTTAGACCTATAACAAACATTGAAACTAGGCCTATTACAACTAGATGAAGCAACAGTGCAAGAGGACATAGAAGTGGGTAGAACACCTCGGAAAGCATAGAGTCCTTCCTTGGTGAGAAATCATTTTAGTAATATGTCATTAGAATCCTGTGATTTGACATAATAAACATTAGGATGAAATTCAAAATAGCAACAATTATCTTTTGCAAACTGTGACACACTCAAAAGATTCTTGGTAATGGAGGGAACAAGAAGAAGATTATTTAATTTGAAGGTGTTATGTGAAGTAGTAGCAGTGGTGAAATAAGAAGTGCCAACAGAAATAATAGGAATTCCAGTTCCATTACCCATGTATATCTGATCATGAGAGAACATTTCAGCTGGTTCATGCAACAAATCTAGATCAGCAGTCAAATGATTGGTGGCCCCAGAATCAGGGTACCACGTGACCTTCTTAGTGTTCATGGCAGAAGGTGAAATGTGATGTGGTGTTGTTGCAGTCATTGCATAATGAGAGAGAGATTGTCTTGCAGAGTGTGTTGGGTCAGGCCTAAGTAGAGAATTATCATGATTTGGATAATAAGAGGGCCCATGGTTGTATGTCTGAGAATAGAAGTTATTATTGAAGTCAGGAAGAAAGTGGGCTGGAAAATGTGAGTGAGGCCCATTCTGGTTTAAAAAATGAGATTGCTGACGTGACAGAGGATAAGAAGAAGGGGGATAAGATGCACCATAATTCGGTGGAGCATAGTAGCAAGAGATGACATCATGACCTGACCTATTACAGTGGATGCAGAATAAGGAAGAGAACCTTCCAGAACTTCTTCCACCTCTATTCCGACCACCACCACGACCTCCACGACTTCCTCGATAGCCATTAAAATTTCCATATCCATTCGTGAATCCTAGATTTTGCGATTCAGACCTAGGCGAGAAGTGTGAAAGAGGAGGTTGCAAAGGAATTGAAACCTGTCTTGAGAACGAGTTAACCTTTTTTGAGGACAGCGGTGATGTAGGATGAACATCAACATTAACCGAGAGAGCATCGGAGAGTGCTTTACCTTTATTCTTCTCAAGTCGAGATTCAAAGGTAAGCAAGAAGGATTCAAGGTTATGAACAGAGAGAAGATCCAACTGGCTTTCGACGGAGGTGATAACTGGTTGATATTCCTCGTTGAGTCCATCAAGAATATAATCGATGTGTTCAGCTGTAGAAATCGGTGTACCTATGTAGATGAGAGCATCCACAAGTCCTTTAATTGTTGTGAAGTATTCAGAAATTGAACTCGAGCCCTGTGAGATGGAACGAAGCTGAGAACGCAACTGGTGACTGCGTGCTTTTGTTTGGGAGTTGCAATAGGAATCAAGTTCCTCCCAAAGTTGCCATGAGTGGCGACATCCAACAACACGCGGTTGAAGTCCTTCAGACAGAGAGTTCAAGATCCAGGAAAAAACTATTTGATCCAGTTCTTCCCAACGTAGATACGCTAGATTGATGCGATTGATGAGACGATCATCTTCCGTGAGAAATCTGTGAGGAATCTGTTAGCTCTATTAGAAGTTAGGGTTGCGAGCATAAAATGGCGCCACACCAAGAAATTTTTCTCCGTCAGTTTGACAGACGGAAGAGGAAGAACAAGAGGAGAGGAAACCGCTTGAAGCGGTGTAGCAGCGGAGGGAGAACGCGGTGGTGAAGTAGGAATCGTACCAGTGTTGGTGGTTGTGGCTGCCATGACTCTGATACCATGTAAGAAATAAGGAATAGGAGAAATCTTAAAGAGGAGAATGAGAAAGAAGTAAATCAGAAATTGTATTATTGATATTAAGATTTACAAAGAGGAGCAGAGTCCTTTATATAGGGAGAGATAGAGAGGATTTCAGTTCTAACAAACTCTAACTAAGAGTAACAGACTAAACAAGTAATCAATCAATAACTAGAGCACTTGCCACAGCAACCATTGAAATTCCTTCAAATAATACTTGTTGATAACAAAAAATGAACTTTAATAATTTTCAAAGCAGACATTTGCAGAATCACTTTTGATAGGCAAAACAAAAGTGCACTCATTCAATTCAACATGAATCATAACAAACCAGCCAAGGTAGAAACAAGAAAACCAACAAATAATTTTTATTTTAAAAAACTATTATCCAAATTTCATAAACTAAAAACAAATCACCAACCTCCTTTCCAAGCGTTACCATTTTATCTGCCTGCCTTCTGACCTCTTTCGCCTACAACCAAATCACAACCATCTTAAACAAAAAAGTATACAAAAGATTTATTAAACCAATTTTAATTTGTTTCAAATTTATCAAAACGACAATAACTATGATAGAGCATTACGGCTCGTTCGATCCATATAGATGACCCCACCTAGTGGGATTTAAGGCTTCACTATTGTTGTAGCAACGACAATACCAGAAATATTATTACGGTAATTTAAATTATACCTTGGCAACAGTAGTTTCGATACGCTCATGCTTCACTAGCTGCGAGACCATCGTTCTAAATATGAAAAACAGAAACAAATTCAGCATACGAAAAATTAAAAGAAGAATATGAAGATTTGAGTTGACAGTATTGTTATTATTATTAACCTGAGCATGGAAATTCGGTGAGCATCGGTTCGATTCAGCTTTCTCATCTTCGTCATTTTCGCAGAAGCAAATGATAAACCCTAGCTACAATTTGCCTTGTGGTTTTTCTCTTCTACCACTGAACTCTCCCAAAAAAATGAAACAGTAGTAGTGAATAGCAAACAGAACCTGCGATTGTGCTTGGGCTCTACTACCGCATATTCTATTCTGGTGGGCCGTTTTGTTTAAAAAGCCCGATGATTTATTTTGAGAGTGTAAATCTCCTTTTCTTAATATTGTTAGTGTTATTTTGAAATTTTTAAATCGAATCACACCGATGGTTTGATTGGTGAAGCAGTCGAGTGATTATCTGGATTGGTTGTTCCATCCAGTATTATGTAGACCAGAGCAGGTCCAAGTTTTGATCAAACTTAAAAACAATTAAGGTTAATAGTTTTACTGAAGGAGGGGTTATACCCATGTGAGAAAATTCAGTCAACTAGGTTATACACAATTAAACTAAAATAACCTGAAAAGTGAATCTATTTGTTCACTTATTTTTTTAAGAACATTAATAAAGATATATTACTTCAATATAATTATAGTAATTATATAAAATTTTATGTTTATATATAACTAGTCTGTCGGCAGACATTCTATGGTTTTTGTATATTTTATTTTGTATAATTTGTACATTTTTTGTATTTGGTGTATGTTATATTATAAATTTTTATATGATTTACTTTAAATTAGAATTTTTGTTTTTATAGATATTTTTGTGATGGTTACTTATGATTATATATTTTTTCGTAGAAATTAAAAAATGTTAAAGGCAAAATAGAATAATAGAAATGATATCATGGTAGTAGTTATTCAAACATTTTGACTTTATATATAGTATAGATGTAAATTATATATTTATAAATAATTATTAATTATGTATAAAATTACTTGATCTAACTGAAAAGTTTAACTGTAAACTGGTTAAACATAATATAAGACTTATTTCAGTTCCATCTGTATTGGAACATGATTCTCTCTATTACTCGAGAGAGAAGTTCTTCTTTTTTCTTTTACTTTTAAGAGTAAAAGTATAATCATGTCATTAATAAAATGGCACAAATGACATTATATATTGCATTTTCTTTGGTTTTTTAAAATAATTCTCAAGTACCGGAGATGGTCTTACTCAATTATACTACACCAATAAGTTCATGCAATTTTTTTTAGGAAAAAGTTCGCAATTAATTTTTATGTGTTTTGTAAGTAGACAATATAAACTATTTTTCTTCCTAATTACTTCTTAAATTTTAATTATTTGTGAAATTGATTCATACATACATTTTTAAATTACTAAGAATAAAATTAGAATTAACATACTGGATGGTATAAGGTAGACTACTACAAATTTACATGACGAGAAACTATCTCAAAATTACTACATGCGAAGGAGGTAAAGGGAAAACATAAATTTCTGCAATTCAATAATATACTATTAGTTAATATCCAATTATCCAACTATATGGATATACGGTGAACAAGAAGGCCTATATTTGTTTGTTGGGTCTAGGAAACTTATATATGCTGAGATTTCCGAGGAGCACCCATTACTAAACTAACGATTGATCTCGACATGGAATATGTAGTACTGAAGATACATGCAAGAAGTGCCATGAAAAAAATCTCAGCCTATGTCTAACGAGAATGGAAAATTTAGAAGGACAAACGAGATCAGATGCTTACCAATTCCATAACCACACAAATTTATGATTGTTAACTTCATATCAGAATAGAAAGTAAGATATAATCAACTTTACACCATCTAAAGTATTAATTTCAATTTCATTGTTAGTAATTTAAATTTTTATATATATAGGGACCTATTTCACTAATAGTTAAAATTTAAGGAGTAATTAAAAAGAAGAAAAATAATTTACGACGTCTAATTGTAAAACATATAAAGTTTAAGGGAGTTTTGTAAATTTTCCTATTTTTTTTATAACAAAAAATATGTATCATGAAATGACAAACACCGTAATTATCGTAACAAAAAAAAAGAACCCCATAAATATTAACTAGCATTGAACTTTGAATATATAAAATAGGCATCTTTAATTTTGAAACATAATATTGTACCTTGAGCTTTCTTAAGATTCCCCATTCTTATATCTATTCTATCCACTTCCTAAGTTTCTTTTACTACTTCGAGGTTTACATGCTGCTTTGAAGCCTCTTCCCAAACATCATCATACTCAAGGTCTTATGTCATCGTTACTGGGACGCACGAGGTGCCCATAGGTAATATTCATTGAGTTCGGGTTTCTACATGATTGAGCGTGAAAATTTTAAAACTCACTATTGAACCAGCCCATATGATAGAGTACCCCACCTATAATTCTTAAATCCATAAATGTGTATCTAATTAAATAATTATAGTGTCATGTTAATCATAAATGTGATATTATATTGTTAAACTATAGTATCATACTAACCTATAACTATAATATTAATTTGTTAATTCATAACTATCATACTATCTTGATTAAACAATTATTCTTCCTAAATAATTTTCTTATCATAGTGGTAAAGTAATTACTTATTATTATTTTTATGATTGTTTAAATAAAAAGAGTTGTATAATTGATGTTGTATACTTGTGTTTAAATTATGTTTTATAGTTTTTTTCACTTTATATGAATGCCTAGAATAAGAGATAAGATTATAGGAAATGGTTACCTATTTGCATAAGTTACTACAATTATTTCGTAATGTTTTATGAATTTCTAAGTAGCACAACTCCGTTGGTACCAAAGGATCCACAAGTATAAAACACATCTACTGATGAATCTAAATATGAATTAATAGGGTGAGTTTGAGTAATGAACTCATCCAAATCCATTATCTATTAAAGGTAAATCAAGACAAGCAAGTAAGACAAATAAGTCATGAATGTATCATTAACCATGTTAGCATGAATACTGACTGAGAGTCTTTTGCCTTTGACTGAGGAATTCTGGCTCGTGACCGAGGGTGTCTTGATCATGACCGAGGAAACTTGGCGCATCAGACTCGTGGCGCGGATCGTGACCGAGGAAGCTTATCGCATCAAACATGGCCTAGGCACGTCCAGCCTTGGCACACTTGCATATGTCTAATGCATCAGGTCTGGCCAGTGGCGCATCAGACCTGGCCTAGGCACATCAGCTTGACACATTAGACCTGACCTAGGCACATCAGCTTGGCATGTGGCCCTGCACTAGACGCATCAGACATGGATTAGAAACATAAACTTGGCGCATCAAGCGCACAAGTTCCATAAAGGCTTGGCGCACCAATCTTGACCCTTAGATCATGTTTGAATTATATCTTAATTTTGAGACTTTACATGGGCATATTTTTTGCTATGATCTTTTTAGTCATTTTGGTCAAAGTTAGTTAAGAATTAGTTGGGTTAAAGGTTGTTATTTTTCTGCTTTTGCCAATTGGCACACCAATCTTGGCGCACCAATTGCTTATTTTACAAGCAACTTGGATTTTCTTGTATAAATATAGTCCCTATGTGCATTTAACAATTCAATGAATGGAGGTATTATTCATGTTATTTCCGCAATATGGTATCAAGAGTCAGTTCCTGAAAGAACCTGCTCAACACTTCTCTACTACACTCTCATTTCTCTCCAACACCTCTCCAAAATTACTCCATTCCTTATATGCCTTCCTTCAATCTTCCTAATCTTGGATTGAAGCATGACAGAACCAACAAGCATGGATCATCAGAGAAATACCCAACTTATCACTCATAACAGTGAAACAAAGAACCCCTATTATCTTCATCTTGGGGATAGCCTAGGGGCAACTCTCGTCACACCACCATTGGATGGCACTAACTATCAAATTTGGAGTAGATCAATGAAGAGAGCATTATTCTCAAAGAACAAGTACAAACTTGTGAATGGCTTCATCACTGAACCAAGTCAAGATGGCCCTGAATTTGACACATGGGAAAGGTGCAACAACATGGTCATATCATGGATCACAAGGTGTCTAACACCAGAAATCTCTCAAAGTATCATATACATTGAAAGTGCTCAAGACCTTTGGGAAGATCTAAAGGAGATATTATCAAATGGTGACTATTTTTGCATGTCTGGCCTCTTACAAGAAGTACACTCCTTAAGAAAAGGGGATAGAGGCATATCAAAATTCTTCACTAGCCTAAAAACTCGGTGGGAAGATCTGAATCCCTTAGACCAATGTCTCTTGGTCTATGTGGAAAGAGATTGACGTCTATGAGAATATGAGGGCATATTGTGAAAATGAATATGTGATATGCTTTCTAAAGGGCCTAAATGAAGAATTCAATACATGCAATGCTCAAATTCTTCTAACGGAACCTCTTCCGTCCATAAATAAGGTGTTTGCCCTACTAATTCAACAAGAAAGGCAATTGGAGACAAATATCCAAGGAACCAAGATTCTCTTCAATTCAACCAACAAGGGAAATATTCATCAAGATGAACAAGGACAATCTTGGAGATCAAAAGGTAATCCTGGAAGAAGCAACACCAATCAAGGAAGGGGAAGGGGATTAACAAGATTCTACAAGAAAACCAACATCAAAGTGTGCACTTATTGTAGCAAGGAGGGTCACACAGTTGACACTTGCTACTTCAAGCATGGCTTCCCCTCAAATTACCAACAAGATAAGACAAGGTAGGCAACAAACATGATCAATAGTGCTACCATTGAAAACAACATAGAACATGAGAATAGCAAGGAATCATCAAGCTTTAAGAACCAGACTGCAAAAGGGTACAACTTTGGGGCAGAGCAATATGCTCAGTTAGCATCCCTGTTGCAGAGTGTTGAAACAAGTGAGCCTGATCATAGTATAAATCAACTCAACATCACACTTATAGCACAAAAAGGTAATGATGCAGAAGATGATCAACAAGTATCAGGTAATATCTCTCTATGGGTGTTGGACATTGGTGCCACAGACCATGTTTGTCCTAATCTAAATAAATTTAACATGTTCCACTCTATAACACTAACTATCATTAATCTGCCCAATGGTTCTACCACTTGGGCCAACATATTAGGGACAATTATCTTGTCCAAGTCTTTGACCCTTCATGATGTCCTATATGTGCCTGATTTCAAGTTCAATTTAATATTCATCTATAAGCTAACAAAGTATATGGACTGTCAACTAATCTTTGATGGCTTAACATGTTGCATCCATGATATGACTACCTTGAGGATGATTGAACATGCTGAAGTAAAGAATAGTCTATACATCCTTAAGAGAATTACTAGGATAAAGGCTATGAACAATTATAACGTGAACAATGCTTGTACTAATTACAATTTTAATCTGTGGCACTTTAGATTAGGCCACCCCTCTGTTGATGTTTTAAATTTTGTGTGCAAAACTTATTCCTATGTCAATCATGATTCTTTTGATGTTTGTGATTACTGTCATCTTGGAAAACAACCAAAGTTGCTTTTTCCTAGTAATAACAATAAAACTAGCAATATCTTTGATTTGGTTCATATGGATATATGGGGGCTAATAGAGGCCAATTCAATGCACAACCATATATTCTTCCTGATTATTGTTGATGATTACTCAAGACATACTTGGCTTTTTATTATGAAAGCCAAATCTGAGGTTAGATACCTAGTTCAGGATTTTGTGAAAATGATCAAAACTCAATTTGACAAAGTCATCAAGGTTATAAGAAGTGACAATGGAATAGAATTTAGCATCCCTGACTTCTTCAGGGAACATGGCATCCTACATCAAACCTCATGTGTTGAGACACCGCAACAAAACTCATTTATTGAAAGAAAACATAGGCACTTGCTGAATGTCACTAGATGCCTCCTTTTTCATTCCAACCTACCCAAAACCTTTTGGTCATATACTGTGCAACATGCCACCTATCTGATAAACAGTCTACCTAGTACAACCTTGCAACATAAGTCTCCATTTGAACTTCTCCATAGAAATGAACCCAACCTGCTAGAGACCAAGGTCTTTGGTTGTCTTGGATTTGCCTCAACTCTCATCCAACAAAGGACCAAATTGAATCCTAGAGCCAGGAAATGTGTCTTCCTTGGCCACAGAACAGGAACCAAGGGATATGTTATGTTTGACTTAAAGACTAGGAAAACTTTTATATCTAGACATGTTGTTTTCTACGAGCACATATTTCTCTATAAGGTCAATAATTCAGGAAACAAGACAAGCCATGAAGACAACTTAGACCTGACATTCTTAGATTATGAAAACAACAACAACAATATCAATCACTCAGAAGAATCTGAACATAGTGATCAGCCTGAGAATTCCGAATTCATCACAAACCAAGATAGTTCCTATGATGACTCACCACTTACACATACCCCTAAGAGATCCAATAGAGCTAGAAAACCCCCTGCTCATCTTAAAGACTTAAATTGTAACATTCTCAATGCAGATAAACACAAAGGGAACAAAAGAATATTTCACCCCATCACTTTTGTGTTATCCTATGGATCCCTCTCTAGGAGCCATGTCCCTTATGTCTTAAGCATAACTGCCAACAATGAACCAAAAACCTACAATGAAGCCATAAGATCTGACAATTGGATCAAGGCTATGCAGGAGGAGCTCAATGTCTTAGAGATAAAAAACACTTGGTACATAGATGACCTCCTTAGTGATAAGAAGCCTATAGGATGCAAATGGGTAAACAAGATCAAATACAAGTCTGATGGCAATATAGAAAGATACAAGGCTAGGCTAGTGGCCAAGGGGTACAACCAAACTGAGGGTATTGACTTCTTTGACACTTTTGCACTTGTTGTTAAGTTAACAACAATTAGGTTGCTATTGGCCATTGCTTCTTGCCAAAACTGGATGTTGCATCAATTAGATGTCAACAATGCATTCTTGCATGGTGACCTTGATGAAGAGGTCTACATGAACATACCCCCAAGTGTCACTTGTAGTAAACTCAACAAAGTTTGCAAACTAAGGAAATCTCTGTATGGCCTTAAGCAAGCAGGAAGACAATGGTATACCAAGCTTTTAGAATACCTCATTAGCTTAGGGTACACTCAATCCCACCATGACCATTCCCTCTTCACTAAGAATGAAATTAAAGCCTTCACTACCTTATTAGTTTATGTAGATGATTTGGTTTTGGCAGGAAATAACAAGAGTGAAATAAGCAGAGTTAAGCAATACCTAAATGACAAATTCAAGATTAAAGATCTAGGATCCCTTAAATACTTCCTAGGCCTAGAGATTGATAGAGCAAGAGACGGAATAACTGTTTGCCAGAGAAAGTATACCCTGGGCATACTAAGTGATACAAGATTTCTAGACTTAAGCATGTGCCCACTCCCATAGTCATAACTACCAAATTACACAAAGATGACTCCTCTAGCTATATTGACCCAAGTTCCTATAGAAGACTTGTAGGAAGATTGTTATATTTAACCAATATTAGGCCTGCCATTGGCTTTGTTGTCCAATAGTTAAGCCAATTCATGGCTCAACCTACCAATATGCACCATAAAGCCCTTTACAGGGTGCTTAGGTACATCAAAGGAAGCCCTGGTCAAGGGCTATACTATCCCAATTCTTCCATTATAAAATTAAAGGCATTTAGTGACTCTAATTGGGCTGCCTGCATAGATTCTAGGAAGTCCATCACATGTTGCTGTGTTTTCTTAGGAGACTCTCATGTCTCTTGGAAAGCCAAGAAGCAAAACACAGTGGCTAGGTCCTCCTCAGAGGCTGAGTCCTGTGCCTTAGCCTTTACTTCTTGTGAAATTCAATGGTTAACTTACTTGCTTGAGAATTTTAAAGTTCCTTTCATAAAATTGCTCATCTCTATTATGATAATGATTCAGCTAGATATATCACTGCAAATTCAGTGTTCCATGAAAGGACAAAACACATTGAGATTGATTGTCATGTGGTTAGGGAAAGGCTGCACTCCAAGCTTTTCCATTTGTTGCCTATTTCTACTCTTGAACATGTTGCAGATATTCTGACTAAGGCATTGAACCCTGTTCCATTTCAATACTTACTCTCCAAGCTTGGAATAGTCAATATATACTCTCTAGCTTGCGGGGGTATTAAAGGTAAATCAAGACAAGCAAGTAAGCCATGATTGTGTTATTAACCATGTTAGCATGAATATTGACCGAGAGTCTTTTGCCTTTGACCGAGGAATTCTGGCTCGTGACCGATGGTGCCTTGATCGTGACCGAGGAGTGCTGACATGTGGCCTAGACCGTGACCAAGGAAACTTGGCACATCAGACTCGTGGTCTAGATCGTGATCGAGGAAGCTTAGCGCATCAGACCTGGCCTAGACACGTCCAGCCTTGGCACACTTGCATATGTGTGATGCATCAGGTCTGGCCAGTGGCGCATTAGACCTAGCCTAGGCACGTCAGCTTGGCACATCAGACCTGGCCTAGGCATATCAGCTTGGCATGTGGCCCTGCACCAGACACATCAGACATGGATCAGAAAGATAAACTTGGCGCATCAGGCGCACAAGTTCCATAGGCTTGACGCACCAATCTTGGCCCTTAGATCATGTTTGGATTATATCTTAATTTTGAAACTTTACATGGGCATATTTTTTGCTATGATCTTTTTAGTCATTTTGGTCAAAGTTAGTTAAGAATTAGTTGGGTTAAGGGTTGTTATTTTTCTGTTTTTGCCAATTGGCACACCAATGGCTTATTTTACAAGCAACTTGGATTTTCATGTATAAATATAGTCCTTATGGACATTTAACAATTCAATGAATGGAGGTATTATTCATGCTATTTCCATAATATTATCATCTCTATCTCGCCACTTTCATAAGCATTTTTCTAGCTAAAGGCCTTATAGGCTTCTCTTGAACTTCTTTGCTTTATCATGGTTATGACCTTTCTGTACACACCTCTCCTTTAGCTTCTTTAAAAAGTATAATTACTATAATTATATTTATTATTCAATAAAAAAGAAGACGACGACGACTTAAAAAGATATTGAAAATGGAATTAAAGTCGTCTACATTTGATATTAGAACTCTTCAAAGTATTAAACATGCATGCATACATTTTAAGTCTTTTGTTTCATGTAATACTTAAGAACTTAAAAGCATTATTAGAAAACATGTGGAGTCTGTCCCATAGTTACGGTTATGGTTCAAGCCTTAGTCTATTACGTATGCAACATAAATATTTTTCAAAAGGGACTTTGTGTCGATTGATGTAAAAGCTAACTCTATCATAAAAATAAAATAAGTTGATTTTTATAAGGTGGGTGAAGATTTAATACTTTTATTCCGATCCTAATTAGATACGTACATTTATAAGCATTTACCTAAGTTAGGTTTCATTCTCAATATCTTTGGTTAGAAATGATAAAGTAAATTCATCCTAACCACTAAATAGGTTTATTGTCAGAAATTGTTTGGTCATGGCTCATGGGTCACTATTTCTTCAGTTAAATTTTTAGGAAACATAATTAACATTTTCTGTATAAGGAATCATTAGAAAAGTATGTTATATATCCTTCTTTGCTAGAAAAATCATTATACCCATGAGTCAATTCCACATAACCATACACTAATTCATTCTCCACCTCCATGTATGCCTCAATAAACTTTAGTAGTGCTGAGATCACACTACACAACCCTTGAACATTTTCTTGTGATCGTCTATGATGTTATCTTGCATCTTATATAGTGTGATTTTCCAATGTAGAAGATTATTTCTTCACAGTTTGGGTTCAAGAAGTAGAAAATTAAATAAGGAGATTGAGGTGTTGAATTATAGGTAGACCGTTACTACCAGAGGCCAAGAGGGAGTGATGAAGAAATATGATGAAGTTCTTGACAAGTATGGTTGTATTCCAATGGAAAAGGTGAAGAGGTGTGAGAGGATGTGAGTGTGAGCAAGGAGACAACATCAGAAGACTAGAATATGTAATTTCAGAGATGAGAAAATTGGGGGCTCTAAACTTCAATTGTTTCAGAAGCAGGGAAGTAACTCGGTCACTCATTCTCTTATAGTTTAAATATATTTTGAGTTCTTCTTCTCATTGTTATTTAATTTTAAGATGAAATATTAATATGGTTTCAGAGTTAGAACCCAATTTTGGTTGTTATGAGCCAAAAAATACATTTTAGTAATGGGTCAAAGTTAACCACTCATCTAATTTGATATGCTTGAATGGAGGGGACATATGAAGAAGTAAGTGTATATACATATATGGTTTGCATGTGCATGGAATAACTCATCTTATATATGTGTTTGCATGGATATAAATAATTAGGGACAAACTTCAAACAAATCAAACACAAATTTAATATGATTTGGCTTATCTGCCTACATTCATAATAAGAAGAGTTAAATTTATAATCAACAAAATTATAGTAAAAACATGCATGTATACTTTCAATCTAGCTATTCTAGCAAATTATTCACCATATCCCTAGATCTATATCTAGCCTCTCAATCTCATACCCCATTCTCATAACTCAACTAATGACCTGCTACAGTAATTCATAACTTTCGAATAACTTATATGGTAAACTATCACTTCCACCCCATCAAATTTCATAGTATTCTACTTAAAAAGCAAAAATACTAAAAAACTTTCCACTATCTTGGTATTAACTACAATCTGAAATTCAAAATTGCAAATAGAATAGAATAGAGCTAGAGATTTATGACAATGACTTTATGTGTATTATAGAGCACCAAAAATTAAGAGACATTTTATTTTGCTGTTGTCTATAACCTAAGTGGTTTGACCCCAAGTTACCTATGTCTTAGGTAATTGGACCTTCAAACACTATCCAAAACAATTGAAAGATGACACAGTGGTTGAAATCTAATAGTCAAATCCAACAAATATAACAACAGAGAAACGTAAAACAAAGAACCTAGAAAAGATTAGAACACAAAAGTCTAAGTAATAGGAAGACATTTTTTTTATAATATGTGAATAAATTTCATGAGAAAAGAAGAGAAGAGGTAGAGGCCTGGTTTCTGAATATGAACCACACCATAATACACACATTAGGAGATAGAGTAGTTAGAGGTCTGCACTTCTGGAGCATGTCATTAGAATTTAGAACAATAGTGCAGACAAAAAGCTTTGGCCTTAGAGGGAGCTTTGGACTTCCAAATATATTCACCCAAGAGAAAATTATCTCCATTGTTGGAGACAATCAAGAAATGAAAGTAGGATTCATAAGAAAAAAATTCGAGGATTCAAGGATCCATTTACTAGAGTTAGGAGTAGAGAGGTTGGGCTAATAGAGCCAATTAAGACCAAAAGATACTTGAACTCATTAACCTCTCTACCATGCAAATTTCTGAAAAAGTTCTAAGTGGAATGATTCTGAGAATAAATTTGACAATCAGAGACATCATGCAAAGAAGATAGATGGAAAAAACCTTCAAAAGACTCACGAAAAAGTAATAATTGAAAAAACCTTCAAAAAACAGGTTTGAGGAATATTACATTCAAACCCAGTATATTTAAAAAAAGTAATAATTGAGAAGGAAAAGAGAATATAAGTCTAATACAATATCTTCAAAGCAAAATCTTTGAAACTTTTACATTCCTTGAACCTGTTTTTTAAAAAATGTATCCCTAAGCTCATATTTTAAGACAACCTAGATGAAAAACCTTTTTCCTTTGGTACTCTTTTCATCTCTAAGCCACAGAACTGGGCCAGCTCTACAGCATAACTTATAATGAATTGTCATGGCAACAATTGAGGTAAAAAATGCTTGATCCACAAAAACAATAAGTTAAAGTTTTCAAGAAAATCATGAAAATCCTTTCACTGGGATTTACATGGCTATCAATCAGACAAAATGCTGAGTTGGGTATTCATCCTCATGACCATTATAGTTATAGTAAAGCCTCTCCCCCTTGGCAATATCACGAGTCGTGACCAAAAAGACCCTGCATTCCCCATTAACATTGTACCTTAAACATTTGCAGTTCTGTTTCTTCCTACCTTCCCTGCATAGAAATTGGATATGTTCTAAGCACAATAATATTAAGAATTAGCAATATTAGTTTACATATAAAAAAGTATTAGCATTTTACAGAGTTAAAATCCTAAGTTGAGTTCTTTATAAATATACTAAAGCCAAACAACATATAAAACTTTCTGCAAGAAGTATGGTAATACAAATGTCCACATGAAGGAAGAAATCAAAATACATGAGACAAGAAAAGCTTACTGAGTATAATTGTTTATGCCACTAATGAAGCGGGCAATATTTCCACGTCTGTCCGCGCAAATGACAAGATTTTGGGCAGGTTCTGATGGTAAAAGAAGGGTCATCATGCTATCGCAATCATCACGTTCCCGTTTCTTCAGGTAATCCACATCTCCAATGTATTCAGCAATGAATGTCATATCCTTAATTGGGCCATCAGCCTCCACAGTATAGCTACACCACAAAGTCAATAAAAGTATGCTAAATATTAAGGCACGAAGCATTGATTTTCTACTGTATGGTGACAAGTCTAAGGTGGCTACCCTTCACATGAATCAAAAACAACCATGAAAGGAGGGCATTCGCCTCTTTTGGACATAGCTTTGCAGAGCTCCACAGTTCTAGTATCCTCCTTGGTAAGAATCTAAGAGGAAAACAATAAAATAGTCTATTAAACTAGCACAGAATTATGGAGATGTGCACACTAATCATGCTATTATTTGTTACAGGTCCATCCATTTTTAGGGGGTAAAGAAATTGGAAAAAACATTTAGTTGAGACCTGCATGCCACCACTTTCTAAGCTGGCTTCATTAGCGGATCTAGGAGCCATTTCGGGCAAGTAAGTGAGGTGATCACTGAATTCCATATTTAATGCTGTTAAAGCAGAAGCAAGAGAACCCATCTGTTTCAGTCTCTGGGCAGGATCTTCTGAAGGAACAAATGGTAATATTCTCCTCTTTTTCTTCTGTACGATTCGAGGTCCTGAACGCTTCTTGCGCCTCTTAGCATCTACAAGTCCAGAAAGGATAAATCAATACAAAGAAGTCTTACAATCAGATAAGGTATATGGAGAATAAGTATATGTACATCCCACAAAGTTGAGGCAAAAGTTTACAAATTCCTTGAATACTAGAACATGATATTAAAACATGACCTTAAAGATTTACAAATAAGGTACCTAAAGGTAACCATTTTGCCTCCATTACTAATAACAAAATACTAAAGATTCATAGTAAATCCTGAGTGCATTAGAAGCAAACATGAAAGTGGAAGTGTTATGTCAACCAAAACCAGCAGGTAAGAATATAAAAAAGGATATAAACATGTATCATTTATTCTGTAGCCTTCAATATTCATAATGAAGAGCTAGTTGTAATAAACTTTTTTAGTAAGCAAAAATCTTTCTAGTTTTCATTAAGAAACATAAATATCTAATAGTTAAGTTTAGTAACTCAGTTTGCTGCCAAATCATAGACCACTTTTGAATCAATCTACCTACATAGATTTCAAATTTTCCTTTTATACTTTCCAAATCTTCATATAAATCATGGGTCTGGCATCCATATGCTGCAATAGATTCACATCATGGTATAAAAGTAAAACAACATTTTTTGGTATAACCAATGATATTCTCTCACCCTATGGTATAAAAGTAAACGACACTTTAACCTAGTATGATACTTCGAGATCTAGTGTAGGACCTTATAAATTCCTGGTTGGTTAATAAAACAGCAGTTTATTACACTGAAATTTGTCCTAACTCATTATGGATTAATGTTAACTATAACTTATTACAGATGAGTGGTGATTATAATATTTGAATTAAATGAGGGCCTCGTCGAAGAGTTTAGATCTATCCATGAAGGAAAATAAGTCAAGAACACTTCTCCACAAGCATGAATGCATATATATATATATATATGCTAGACAATTAGATGTAAATAGACACAATCTGAGATGGAGATAATCTTTACTAAGAACCATGAAAAAGAGATTATATCAACAATTGGGCATTGAGGCGTTTCAGTGGCCTCATTAAACCTCAAACAACATATTAGGTTTCAGACAAGGTCATACAATGTGACCTTGCAGCTTCTTCACATTTTGTGACTGTTCAATTTGAACACTGTTGTGAAAAGGAGATGTTTAGATATGAAAAAAAGTTTAGTACCTATTTGTTCACTCAACTCACAAGTCACAACCCTGGAAATTGCAGGTAGCCTTAATTACTCCAATTATCATGCCGTTATAGGCACAGTAATTATCATGCAGTTATAGTGATTATGATTGGTTATAACATGTATTTAAGTTAAGCCCACACACAAACATGCATACTGCAGTTATAAAAGGTTATTATTAACATAAAAGAGTAAAATATGTATGCTTCCACTATTTCATTCTATCATTTATATTAAATAATTATTGACTTTTCAAAGAAAAAAATAATTCAAATAAATAGTGAATGATATAACAAACAACTATTTATAAATTTTTACATAAATATCACACTTAACATAAAACTATTGTTTTCATTTAATTATTAATGTCTCTAATAAACTCCAAAGACATAAGCTATATAGAATACAAATAATTCTCTAGTCATGCAGTGAGTATAATTATTGCTACATGAAGCCCCATTCTAGAAGGAGGGTGGTTTTATTTTACTGTATCTACCGATGTTTTAAATTACAATTGTAATTATAAAACGTTATATAACGTTACTGCAATTACAAACACTATGGGGGACTCCCGGAAACATGATAGTATGGTCACATTGCTGTTTGGACCTAAATGTGAAATCACAAGTCTTATGACTATCACAAAATATTTAAAGATCAGATATTTTATATCCAACTTTCTTAAAAAATAATGTTGGCTTTGTTAATAAAAATATTGTTTTTCTTTGTTCTTAATAAAAGTCGTCCAGCTCAGCCGAGCTGCCACTGACACCAGGGCTTTCAAATCAATAAACCAACAATCTACATTACCTTCACAAAACCAAATATTCTTCTACCTAAATTTATCTAAGAGTCTAATATTTATGAGTTTGGATACTCTCCAATAATGGATAAGACAGTGCTAATCTAAGATTGTGACACGTGACAATTCAATTTTAATGGTCAAGATTTTAAAATGCAAAAATATATTTTTAATTAAATTAATTCAAAAAATAAATGTTATCTTCCTCTCTTCTTCAACCGTAACTACTACCTTCATTGCTACATAGGAGAGAGAAAACAAACCTTTTCTTCTTCTACAACGGTGGCTCACCGATGGCATTAACTTCTTTCTCTCCAAGTGCATCTACTCCCTTGCTACATTACGAGAGAGAGAATATAGAATCAAACCCAGGTTTTTTTCAATTGAAGGGACCAAATGTTTTGAGATAATTGTTGTGCTTGATGGGTCTCCAACTCCAAGTGGAATTTGAGTGTAACATTATACTCCTTCCTATTTTTAACAGGAACCTTCTCCATGGTGAAAATTTAGGCCATCCATGTAGTGTTTCTTATTTTTTAGCAACATCCCTAAATCCAAAGTCAAGAAAGCCTAACATGGTTCTATGGAAAAAAAGAGGAAAGAAAAGAGGAGGAAGGAAAAGTGGTGGAAAATATTATTTTTCACCATTTGGTTCAACACTAAAAATGAGGGGAGGGAAAAATAAGCATGGGTCTCACACAAAAAGTTTTCCTCCCTGATTTGTGAAGAAAATTAAGAAAGGAGAGAAAAACATCAAAAACTCTAAATTTTTCCTTCACCATGAATGAATTTAAAGAACTACAATCTATGTGAAAATATATACAATTTAATAAAATTATTTATTTATATTCATTTTGATGTGAAATTCGTTAACTTAATTTTATTTTCGTTGCTTCTAAATTCAAAAATAAATAATAATTGTGTATTGTCCGAAATGATAAGAAAAAAAATAAACATAACTACAAATAAATAAACAAATAATAAATAAATTAAAAAGACAAAATGTAAAATATATAGAAGTGAGATTGTTAAAAATATAAAAGTGATTGTAAAAAATTAGTCATACTTTACTTAGATACATTGGTGAGAAGAAGATATAAGATGTTAATGATTTTTATTGAATTTTATAAACATAAATTATTATATTAAACTTAGTAACTTAAAAATATTAATCAATATTATTAAAAATAAATTATTTAGTTATGTAATTGCAATATTACAAAATAGTATTTAAAAATTAGACATATTTTATAATTATGTATTGTCATTTTAAATAAATATTTAGTTATGTAATTTAGTTATATAATGAGGGCACTTATGTCTTTTAAATATACTAGGTTTAAATATGCATTTTCTTTCCTCTCACTTTTCTTCTATTTTCAATCATACCAAACAATAAAATTATTATCTCATTTTCTAATACTTTTCTTTCCTTCAACTTTCTTTCCTTCCATTTTCTTTCCTTTCACTTTCCTTTCTTAACCAAACATAGCCTAATAATCATCTCTTGTTTTTTTAACTCTATATTCTCCAGCCGCCACCTATAATGCCACTAGTGAGCCATCGTTGAAGATGAAGAAAAGGTTTATTTTTCTCTTTTTGTGCTTATGTTTTCTCTCTCCTATGTAG
The DNA here is from genome assembly GCF_001865875.1 of Lupinus angustifolius. Classification (NCBI taxonomy): domain Eukaryota; kingdom Viridiplantae; phylum Streptophyta; class Magnoliopsida; order Fabales; family Fabaceae; genus Lupinus; species Lupinus angustifolius. The sequence continues at coordinate 12,396,845 of NC_032023.1, forward strand.
CAATGAAGGTAGTAGCTATCGTTGAAGAGAAGAGGAAGATAACATTTATTTTTTGAATTAATTTAATTAAAAATATATTTTTGCATTTTAAAATCTTGACCATTAAAAATTGAATTGTCACATGTCACAATCCTAGGTTAGCACTGTCCTCTCCATTACAGGAGATGATCCAAACTCAATATTTATATATTCCTGGTATTAAGACTTATATATAATTATTATATTATTCATTTAAGTTAAATTACTTTTACAAATAGTCAATAATAATTAAATAAGAATAGTGGATGATACAATATAATGATAATATATAATATTCGTATATACACTAAGTTGGGTACATCTTTTTTCTCTTATTTCAAAACAATTATCCAAATCATATTATTCCTTCAATACTATTATTATTAAAAGGGGTTCATAAAAATTACGTAAAAAACGGGTTGATAGGAAATGTCTGAAATTCTGCCTATTATTATTACCTTGAGAAGAAGAACCTTTCTCTTGAACATTAGGATCAACCTGAATCCCAAAAAAATCATATATCTTCTTCTGAGAGAAACCTAAAACACAAAAATAAATAAATAAAATAAAAGGTGACAAATACAATGCAACATTCATCATAAAACACTTCAAAGAAAAAATATTGTTTCATTTCTCAAATTCATGCAATTCAATCCCTTACTTGTAACTCGTTTCACTTTCTCTCCCGAACAATTAGGGCAAAACCACGATCCAATCGGGACTCTAACCACGATTGGCCTCAAACATTTCATATGAAATCCTTTGTCGCATTTATCGCAAAGAAGAAGCTCTTCTGGCAACTCACCGGAGCCGCATTTCTCACAGTTCAGGTCACTATAACTGTCGCTCTCCACCATGGTGTATTCAGCCCTCACCATTATCTCCGTCTGCGACTGGTACATGAACCACGACGGTGATGACGACTCCGGCAACAAATGAGGAAGGAGCTGCGGTGCCTGAGTGCGGTGGATGAAGCCGACATGCCTCTGAGACGCCGATGGTGATTGTGATGATGTGACAGGAATCATGGCGGGGTGGAAAATTTGAGAATGGTTGAAGGTAGAATGGGAAATACAAAATATAATGTTTTTAATATTCAGAGCTAACTTCTATAGATGAAGTCGAGAATGGTGTCTCTAGTGTGAAGATTAAATTTAATAAATAATAATAACAAAAAATAAATAAATAATTTAATATGTTTGAAAAAAGAAAAAAATATATTGTTAAGTTCTTTTGCTTTTGCCTTTTCTATTTGGTTGGTGTTGTCATGTAAAATTGAGAAATCCTAGCCGAATATTAAATTAAAAGAATTTTTTATATAAGTAATATTTTTATCTATAAGTATATCATTACATATAAATATAAAAATATTATAATCGATAATTATGTATAATTATATTGAAGTAATATCTTTATATATATTTTTGGATCAGAGTACCCAAAACCTTAGAACAATGTTTTATTTTTTAAATTTTAAGTGATTGTCCAGTTTACTTTTGAGTTTATTCTATTTTAATTGAGTTTAAACAGTTGGACTGAAATTTCGCTAATTCAAAACAATCATACCACTCATTCAATTAAGATTACAAACTAAAGTCGTTTTTAAGTCTGATCAACAATCAGACTGATCTAACGGTTCAATTTGATTCAATTCTCACCACACCATAATGATGACAAATATAAATTTAGAAACAATTTAGCAGATAATAACTTTTTTAGGTATTCATGTTTTTTAAATAAATATTTTATGTATAGTATAATTTTTATTGGTTGAAGTCTTGAAGATCATATCAAATTAGTTTTATTATTTTTTTCCAGGAAATATTAGTAATTGAAGTGACAAATTTATTATATTCCTATGTTATTAATAATTAATAATTATATATTGATTATTATAAAATATATAATTTTGTTTAAATATATAAATTATATAGATGTCTTAATGATTAGGGATTACAAGAAAGGATGATAGAGGAGAGTGATGTGTACACTCACCTATGTGTGAGTACTCTAGCATTAGTGAATAGCCAATAAATTTTAAGTTTAATTATATATGTATTATATTTTATAATAATCAACATATATAAAAAATAATTATTACATTGATCATAGTAATATAAGTATATAATTTTTTATTATAGTTTAATCATTAAATTCGTTATTAAATAATAATATAATTAATTAAATATATTCTTAAAGTAATTAAAAATATAATAAATGTAAAAATATTATTATAAATACTCGACAAAACTTTTATGCGTGTAATATATAGACTAATAATATAAAGATACTAAATTATTCAGTTGTATTATTTTCTTTAAAATATGGATTATAATTAAATATGAATGATGAATAATTTAATGATAATATATAAAATTAATACACATATATAGATTTTTTTGATAGGTATTTGATAGTATTTCTAATGTATTTTTTGTCATATGTAAATACTATAAGTCCATAACACACCAACCACTATTCTCATCCCTAGTATTGGCGGCAAGTGGCAGCTCATGGTGAAAGATGGGGGAATATATGTACGATGACGTGGCGGGTTATGATTAGTTGGGCTAACGTGAACCCGATATGCGCACAAAATTTTATGAAGCTTGTTGTTCCACGTTTATCATCCAGTGTAGTTGTTCATTGGTCAAACATTACATTTATTTTTTTATTTCTATTCCAAAAAATTTACTGCAAATAAATAGACAATGATTTTAATTATAATTTGACAACATCATTTAAAGGAAAATAATTTTTTTGGCAGAATGAAAAAATTACCATTTCCATGCTATTATTAATTATCCTCGTTTTTTAATTCCTTTCGAGTCAAATGATATTTTTTTTTCTTTTTTGCATTTTTAAAGAATGAAATTATTTTTCATTATAGTTTCTCCTTGTAATAGTAATATCATTTTTCATTATTTTTTTCTTTGTTGGCACGATCAACATATTTTTCATACATTTTATACTTTCAGTTATATTCTAGGATATATTCTAATTATTGTAATGTTATTTTGCTATGTAATTTAAATTGATACGTAATATTGACAGTGGTAATAAATAGAAAATTGTGGTTATTTTGCTATACATTTTATAATTTCAGTTACGTGTTTGATCCCCTCAAACAAGGTATCGGGTTCGAGTCTTGTACATGGAAAAAATGTTTGCTGGGAGAGTTAGTCCTACTTACTTGTGGATGTTTCCAGCTTGGACATGATTGTCTCTAGTGTGAGAATACATGTGGAAAACAAATTTTTTTAGAGAATTTATAAGTTTTCTCAAATGCAAACATATTTCTTAAAATTTAAATTTTTGAATTTGGTAGTGTTAATTGAATACAAAAATATTATTATAATATAAATTTTTTAATAAACACAAATCAAATAAAAATTATTAATTCATTAAATAAATAAATAAATAATTTATAAACTATTCATGAATGAGGAGTAGTATTTGAAAATAAATTTATAAATAGAATGCCATTAAATAATTGAAATAACAAATTGATTCAAATAAAATAAAAGTGATACTTTAACTTTTTTGGGTATAAATTATGTCTTTAATTTTGAGAACACTCTTAATTAAATTCTTACTCAGTGTTATAAAACTTGACTCGAATTGGTTGATCAGACCAATTTAACTGTGAACTGGGCATCCGATGTGTCTGAGTTTATCATCTAACCAATTTTAGATCAAAATTGGATTGAGTCGGTTTAACTCGGTCAATTTAAGCCTAAAATCGGTTACTCAAATGGTTTGACTGACCGAATTAATCAATTTTTTTTTAAAACATCTAAAACAACGTTGTTTAAAAAAATCAAATACTTTTAACTTACTTTTAATTATATTTATCATATGTTATAGCAAAATTTTATTGTTTAATTAAATTTTAAATGTATGTCCACTTTTTGTTGTAATTAAAGCATAATACATGCGTTATTTGACGATGTTTTCAATTTATTTGTGACATTTCATAGTAATAAAATATTTTTATTGGTTATTTAATTACGTACGATAATATTTTTAAATTTAGAATATATAGTTATTAATTAATGTTAACTAATATTTTAATTTTTTTTAGATTTGTTAATGTAAATCGAGTCAACCGGTCCAATTATTAACCCAATAATCCAACTAATGAATTTAATAATATTGTTCTTCCTGGATGACATGATTGAGAGATTATAATTATAATCAACTACACTTTGAGAGAGGGAAACATCTATTTAGATTTTCTTGCAAATATGAAAGCAAAAAAGTCCGAGTATCTTTATTTCATCAGAATCAATTATCAAGAAACTTAGTAAAATGTTGCTGGCTGATATTATGAAAACTTAATTCCTTAGCAGTTAGTATTTTTTTAACTCTCATTCTTACCCAAAAAAAAAAATCTTGCTGCAGCGTAAAATTAAAATGAAATAAATCTTAAAAAACCTTAATATAATATAAATTTTCTCGATAAGGGAAAATATTAATATTATAGAATCTTGAAAATCTAACAATTGGGGATGCAAACAGTGGCGGATGATTATAGGGGCAGGTGAGGCTGCTGCCCCCTAAATTTTTGCATACAAGAACATATTTGTTGTCCCACAAAATATGTCAATCTATGTGATACTTAAAAAATACTTAATTATTAAACTTTTAAATTATAAAATATATTTTCTCAACCAATCATAACAAGTGACACATAGATTAATACACTTTTTTTAAACAACACGTACACTCACTTACCTACACCCAAATGACATTTTTATGAAGTAACTTATTGAAGCTCACATATTCCTTTAATTTCTACCTTGATAAATAAATGTAGTCTAACTTGTTTGTCATTCTAAAAATTATACATAAATGAATCTAATTCTTTTACACGTGTAGATGATGATGTTGCTTATAATATATGACTTCATTTGAGTTCGAAAATACTTTACACATAATGAAAGAGATTATGTATGTATTGATAATATATAATAAAAAATCATTTAATATTAATAATATATGTATATTTGTCCAACAATTATATGTTGTGGATTTTAATGAGCAAGAGAGAAGATTAGTTTGAGATGTCAATTTCAACATTTTATTCTTGGTGTTATTAAGTCATTCAAGTTTGAAAAACTCTCAACCATATGTTGTTATTCATGTCTTGTTTTATCAAATTGTTCGTCTTATCTTAACTATTGTAGTTCGGCTAACATAAATATCATTTTCAACAATGAAAACAACCAAACAAAATTAGGTAGGAAAATAGAAGATGAATTTATTGCACACAACATAGTGATTAATATTGAAAATGAATTAAATGAAAATTTTACTACATGTGCAATTAATTAACGTGTAATTAAATATTATTGCACCTCCTAACGTTTAAGTTAGGATCCGCCATTGGATGCAAATATTTTATGCAGTGTTGTTAAAACCGTACCGGTTATCAAACCAGTCAGGGTACTGGTATAGTGGTACAGTGGTTCAACCGGTGATTCAGTAATTAAACCGCATGTCGGTTAAACCAGATATACCTACTTATATATATATATATATATATATAAACCTATAACAAAAAAATTCCAAATAGGTAGATACTCAAATTTATAATCCTTATTCATAATCTACTCAAAATTCACATAAACAAACAACTTTAAGTCTTTAACAAATTCAAAGTCTAAATTACAAAACATATATCAATCTAAAAGTATCACTTAACAACCGCAAAATATAAATAAATGATACAAGTTCACAACTCACTCTACAAAACAAATAAATTTGGAGTTTTAACATTTAACACCAAGGAGTCAAAGTTGTCTCATATCGATATTATATTTTTGCACCAAATCCTATCTTCAGACAGTACTCCAAGATTAACAAATGTCACTGAGATTACACACAGATGTTAGAAACCAAAATGTGTAATCTAAATATGCCTTAGAAGCACGTGCCTTGAAATGTTGAAGAGGAGTTGGAAAGATGAGTCAAATTGTAATGAGTTTTTACGTTTTTTTTCAAAAAAAAAAATGTGTGTAAATCAGCCGATTCACCGATTTTGACCGGTTTTTGACCGATTTTGATACTTGATCGGTTCAACACTGTACCATACCGGTTAGGAGACTAGTTCACCGCTTTTCTGATTGAACTGGTCGATATGGTACAGTTTTTACATCATTGATTGTACGTGAATAAGGAAAAATATCCGTATTTTCAAACCTTGGTACATTTATATCTTCATCTTGAATTCAATACTTATTGACCCCTCATTTTTTGGTTTCGTAAGTAATTATTCAAATAAAAAAAGTAAACTTAGATAACAATGTAATGTTTTGGTGTTTGAGCGGATATGGTACGGTCATCACCTAACATAATTTAAGCTAAGCGGCTAATAAAGTACATAAGACTTTGTTTGAATTAATTTTGAAGAATCGATAATAATTAAATATGAATTATGAATAATGTAATAATAACATATAAAACTCATACATTATTAATATATACAATTTTTTTTATACAGAAAGGCACAATTCACTAACGTGCATCTCCCAATTTTATAAACTAGTTCTTACATGTGTAACAACCCATTTTTTTGCAACTAAAAAGTTCATGCTTTATTATTGAAAATATGATGACAATTTAAAGAAAGTTTTTAGAAAGTTAACTCCATATGTTTGAAAATTATAGTAGATTTAAAATCGCTCGACTCTCAAGTTCAAAATCCGGAAATATTTCATATTATCTCAACCTCAAAAACAATGTATTACTTTCAACCTCAAAACTCAATCATAATCTTTATAATCACCCCCTTTGAATTATAACTATATACAATCATTAATCTAGTCTTATCATATAATTATATATAAAAGACATTTTTCTATGCAAAAAGAGTCATTCTTAAATGTTTTTCATAAAGCATGACTTATACAAAAATCAGTTCAAAAGATCAAGGACATTCCTAAACCAGAGCCAATAATCTCAACATAGACAATATATTTAACTAATACACAAACCAAGTTCTTCTAATCTACACTTTCATCAATGAATATTCATAGAGCAACTGCAGTAAATATGTTCATGCACATAGTATAGACAAAAGAAAAGACAAAGAAAAGGGAATAAGAACCAACTACAGTGACCGTAACGTGGAATTACATAAAGAAATAACATTAAAGTGAGACACCCTATAATCAAACAATGTCAAACTTATGCAAATGATGCATGAAATTAGTGTCTTATATAAGGGGATATTCACATCCTTAATTAATATCTCTCCCATGCAATGCATTATGCAATTCAACCAACCAATCACCACAAAAAATACAATATCCAAAGGCCAAGATCCTATTAGGAATGCAACCGAAAGTACAAATATCCTTAACAATGACAAGTAACAATATCTATTGTTGGCCAGTACCTCTATCTGAGGTGCTTACGTGGTAAGCTCAATTCGTTTCAGGATTCCTCTCTACCGATTATAAAACACGCAATGGGGTGTTAGAGATCGCTTAGTTTGCATGTAGGACTATCCTGGTCATACACATAATGAACCCGAACCCTCACTGGACTGTTCCACCTAAGCAATCCCTTAAGGCTTCTTGATGAATCACCATTATTGTTGTCCCTATCCAAATTCCAATGATATTTCTATCATCATGTTTTTCCATTTTCTCCAACTCCAACTACAAGAATGCAATGTACGCACCCTAATCGAAGTTAGGTCATTAAGTCTTTCAACCAAGGTTATCATAAGTTTTATTTCAACAAATATCACTTAAGTTAGTCGTCTTAGCTCCAATATAATTTTATCATGCCAAGTCCAATGGACGAACTCAAGACACTAACTAAATGATCCAATTCAAGAGGCAAAGCCCCAATTTTAAACTTATGTTTTTTCCAAATCAATATAAAAATTAACGTATGTATTTCCCATTAAATACAATAATCAGTTATATATATTTTTCATTTCAATACAATAATCAATAATATAACCATTGCAATTGAGATATTTCTGAATTACAACATTGTCATAAACATTTAGTATATAAAACAGTTATCAATTTATCACAATGTTCATATGCATACAAACATAATTATTTAACAACTTTTCATGACGATGTAATACGATAAGCGAATATCTCGCATTATTGTACACAAACGAATTCAAACACATATATTTTTAGCACAATCAAATATCTAAGACTCTATATAGCGTCATGAAAAAGATTAAGGATTCTTACATGGAAAATAAGTTTCCATGAGAGTTCCTAATCTACAAGACTCTCTGACTTTTGAGGAAATCAGAGAGAAAAACTTCAATAAAAAACTCTAAGACCACAATAGTCTTCTCCCACACCTTAGTTGCTTAATCTCATAACTTCAACATTGTTGCACCATCACGAACATTGCCACTAATGTCCAAGCATCAACACTTCACCAAGCAACAACAAATACATATCCAGACACTTTAATACATTACAACTTGATCATAAAACGAACATAAAAGAATGATAAACCTTTATAAAAAGAAAATTTCATTTACAGAAGATCTTGTAATATTATGAAGTTCTCAAAAGAATAAGCAAAGTAAATATAGTAACAATTAAGAATAGTTTTATAGGTTATAACATGACAACTAATTTAGTTAATAAACTTCAATTCCTCTTCAAAGTCTCATAAGTTATAAAACCAGCTTCATACTAAAACTCAACTTGTTACCATAATTTGCCAAATTTATACTTTTATTTTTAAAGCAACATAATATAGTATTTTAACTTTTGTGTGGCCCAAAATATTTTTATGCTGAAAACAAATGAAGACTACCTACATATAAATATAATATAGATTGATATACCATATAAATCTAAATAGAAAAGGACTGAATCTTAAAGAATGCAATTTTTCATCATCTAGTGGCTATACATGTTTTTTCTCTCAAAAGAATCCAAAGGTAAGAAAACCAAATTGAGACTTAGCTTCTACATTTATAATAGGACACATTTTTACAGTACAAAAAGAAGGACTACCTTGTCTTAGAGTGACACTGAGATTTAACATTAATGAGGTCTTTGCAAAAAGTTGGGATTAGAACAATAACTACAAAACTACCTGGCCAAGACACATGAATATATACATACTTGACAATGAGTAAAATTGAGAACATAAAATTTCAATTGTGTAACAATGATCTCAGATTGAGAAAGTACAAAACTTTCTCTTTACATATCACTAAGTTCCATGTGATGAGAAACAAGGACAAAAGAGGTAGTATATAACCAATTTAATGTTTCCCAATGAAGAATAAAAAGATGTGAGACCCACTCTTTCTATTTTTAAGGTTGGAAATGAACAAAAGAGAAATCAAAATCATCGGGAAAATTTTCGTGGATAGTATAGTCAAACTACACTATCACATGTTTGATATATGTTTCAAATTATTTACAAGACTAATGTAGTTTTCATGGAACTCGTGGATGAGGTCCACAACTTTGGAGGAGTCATGGACCAACAATGCGACTCCACTCTCATCTCGTGCATCAGATGCACGAGATTGTTACATATTCTCTCTCCTCCATGGAAGTCGTGTATGACATGTACGACTTTCATTGTCGTGTACGAGAAACACGAGTTTGGATGGGACATAGTGAATTTAAAATTTTCCTTTTACATAGGTAATTTAGGGTTATTTATTGGTTTAGGGGTTAGTTTTAGTGAGTTTAGTATAAAATTTTGAATTTAGTTAAGATTTATATTTTTTGATGTATAAAAATAATAGATTTAAATTAAAATAATAAGAGTAAAATGAAATTGATAATTTTACTAAAGCGCTAGTTTGAGGGAGTTTAGTTAGAGTTTTTTATTTTATTTAAGATTTATTATTTTATTTGTTTAAAAATAAAATGCATAAATTAAAAAGTAAAGATACACACATATATAGGAACATAAGTTCAAAGCAGTAAAAAGTGAGAAGTATATGTTACCAATTCCTACTTTTTCCGTCTCTCATGGAGTCTGGAAGGGAGAGTCAGATTTTGCTCTCCCAATTATTTTAGTGGTTGAACGGGTATGGTTAGTATCAAGTGCCTGGTTGAATATGGATGATCAGAAATCTTGGTCGAAATGTCGTTTGGACCTGTTGGGGAAGGTACCTGAGAAGGTTCTCCGATGATCAAGTCAGTATTACGTCTCTAGAGAGAGAATGAGAGTAAATAAGAGAGAAGTTGGAGCAAGAGCAATAAATGAGGGAATGAGAATTAATAATACTCTTTGTGTGGGATCCTCTTTTTGTGGAGTTTGGGGTTGTTGATATTGTATATGGCCATTGGTTAGTGCATGGTAGGTACAATGAGGATATGTCGGGTTGCCCTTGTTCAGGTCTGCAATTGTCAAACTGTC
>NC_032023.1:12407342-12408811 GCF_001865875.1 Lupinus angustifolius
ATGAGGATAGGATGAGGATAGGATGAGGACGAGAATGAGGTGGAGCATAGGATGAGGAAGAGGAAGAGGATGAGGATAGGAAAAGGACAAGGATGAGGATGAGGATAGGATAAGGAGGAGGATAAGGAGGAGGATAAGGAGGACGAATAGAATGAGAATGAGGATAGGATGAGGATGAGGATAGGGATAGGATGAGGAGTAGAATGAGGATGAGGATGAGGATAGGATGAGGAGGAGGATGAGGATAGGATGAGGAGGAGGATGAGGATAGGATGAGGAGGAGGATGAGGATAGGATGAGGAGGAGGATGAGGATAGGATGAGGAGGAGGATGAGGATAGGATGAGGAGGAGGATGAGGATAGGATGAGGAGGAGGATGAGGATAGGATGAGGAGGAGGATGAGGATAGGATGAGGAGGAGGATGAGGATAGGATGAGGAGGAGGATGAGGATAGGATGAGGAGGAGGATGAGGATAGGATGAGGAGGAGGATGAGGATAGGATGAGGAGGAGGATGAGGATAGGATGAGGAGGAGGATGAGGATAGGATGAGGAGGAGGATGAGGATAGGATGAGGAGGAGGATGAGGATAGGATGAGGAGGAGGATGAGGATAGGATGAGGAGGAGGATGAGGATAGGATGAGGAGGAGGATGAGGATAGGATGAGGAGGAGGATGAGGATAGGATGAGGAGGAGGATGAGGATAGGATGAGGAGGAGGATGAGGATAGGATGAGGAGGAGGATGAGGATAGGATGAGGAGGAGGATGAGGATAGGATGAGGAGGAGGATGAGGATAGGATGAGGAGGAGGATGAGGATAGGATGAGGAGGAGGATGAGGATAGGATGAGGAGGAGGATGAGGATAGGATGAGGAGGAGGATGAGGATAGGATGAGGAGGAGGATGAGGATAGGATGAGGAGGAGGATGAGGATAGGATGAGGAGGAGGATGAGGATAGGATGAGGAGGAGGATGAGGATAGGATGAGGAGGAGGATGAGGATAGGATGAGGAGGAGGATGAGGATAGGATGAGGAGGAGGATGAGGATAGGATGAGGAGGAGGATGAGGATAGGATGAGGAGGAGGATGAGGATAGGATGAGGAGGAGGATGAGGATAGGATGAGGAGGAGGATGAGGATAGGATGAGGAGGAGGATGAGGATAGGATGAGGAGGAGGATGAGGATAGGATGAGGAGGAGGATGAGGATAGGATGAGGAGGAGGATGAGGATAGGATGAGGAGGAGGATGAGGATAGGATGAGGAGGAGGATGAGGATAGGATGAGGAGGAGGATGAGGATAGGATGAGGAGGAGGATGAGGATAGGATGAGGAGGAGGATGAGGATAGGATGAGGAGGAGGATGAGGATAGGATGAGGAGGAGGATGAGGATAGGATGAGGAGGAGGATGAGGATAGGATGAGGAGGAGGATGAGGATAGGATGAGGACGAGAATGAGGAGAAGG
>NC_032023.1:12408911-12409133 GCF_001865875.1 Lupinus angustifolius
AGATGAGGATGAGGATAGGAGGAGGATGAGAATTAGGATAGGATTAAGAGGAGGATAAGGATAGGAGGAGGATGAGAATTAGGATGAGGATTAAGAGGAGGATAAGGATGAGGATGAGGATAGGAGGAGGATGAGAATGAGGATAGGATTAAGTGGAGGATGAGGATGAGGAAGAAGAAAGGATGAGGACGAGAATAAGAATGAGGATAGGATGAGGATGAG
>NC_032023.1:12409233-12418472 GCF_001865875.1 Lupinus angustifolius
TGAGGATAGGATGAGGATGAGAATGTGGAAGAGGATGAGGATGAGGATAAGGCAAGGATGAGGAAGAGGAAAAGGATGAGGATGAGGATCTGATGAGGACGAGAATGAGGANTTTATTTAATGAGTCATTATGTTTATATTTTTAAACAAATAGTAAAAGATAGTTTTAATCATGTGTATAAGGTTGTATAGTAAGAGGTGAGGAGCTTTTGGAGGGGAAACTTTGCATGAGGTATTGACATGTGTCCCTGAGAAGCAAACTTTACATAAAGTATTGACATGTGTCCCTATAAGAGTTTTTTTCTTATATAGTAAGTAGATATTATCCTGAAAAATCCAATCAATAATGAAAATATTTTTAACCATGTTTGATAAATAGTGAAAATAGGTCAACCTCACTTTAAATTTGAAACAAATGCAGAAATGAATTTAAGGAGGCAAGCAGCTGTAGCTTTGGCACCTCCCTCATAAATTTATTTAAAAATTCATCTATAATTTGGGCACAGTTAAAACTAAAGCTAAGTTTAGTTACGGTTCTAGTTTCTTTCTTTTCACTGGTTCTAGTTTCTTTCTTTTCACTGGTTCTAGTTTCTTGCACTCATACCTATGTCCATAACTCTTGCAAGAAGAGCATATGGCAGGCTTCCAATCATATTATATGTCTTGATCAAATAAAATCCCTTCAACTAAGACCATACATAGCAAAGCTGATTCCTTATTCTTCACTCATTTCCTAATGTAAGATTCTTATTTCTTAAGAATATTCTTCCACAAGAATATTTTTATAAGAAAATGTGGGTCTTGTTAGAAAGGAGAAGAGATAAATTATTTGTTATAATTGCAATAGGTATTCTTCAATGGAGATGCTGTAAATTTTCCCAGAGCTCAAACAAGCCACTACCTAAGATTGAGATTTGGAAATTGAATCGAAATGGGAACTTTCACTCCTTTCTCCATATGCTGCATCTCTATAATTCAAGCCTTAATTATATAAGTTAAAATTTTAATGATTAAAGGTAACTTACCGCAATCATCCACCACAAACCAGATTCAAGGATAGGAAAGTTTATCACATGTAAAGCCAGACATCTCCATATTTAATGCTACAATCGCTTAGAAAAACACAAAATGACTTAATACAGAGTCCAGTACTGGAGAGAAACTGAACTCAATACAGAAAGATCAAGCCTAAGTGTCCACTGCTACTGCTATCAGTACATGTAGCTGGAATGCAATCCTTATTTTTACTTGTTATGACAATTAATGCATGAGTATCTCTACAGTCTACAAAAATATTTCGTATTGACTAACTGTGGTCAGAAAAAGGATAACACAAACAAAATGACCAAGATAGCATGATAATTAACAGAATCAATAAAACCAACATATAAGGTGAAATAAGCCACTAAAGCTTAAATATGAAAAGAATTAACAATTCCAAATGGCTAAAATCTTAAGCACACAAATTTAAAGCTACATGCAAAACAAAATACTAAATAGAGATTGGAATCTAGCATCTCTTCAAAATAGTTAAAATAAACTCAAGGAAGCAAGTAGTGCAAACGACTAAGAAGAAAAATTCAGTGTGAACTCATGATTTAATATATAAAAATTGGGGATCTATAAGTTGAAGTTGAAGATCCAGTACGAGATTTAACTGTCAAACTACATCTGTTGAGCATGTCGGGACTGAACATCACCATAGCCGCCACCATAACCACCTTGCCCAGCATGGACAGCACCATTTCCCGGACGAGTCCCATAATTTTCTGATGTTTGTGTTGGTTAAGACCTCCATGCTGCATTTCCATACCCTGAGTTTCCATTTGAATCGCTATAGCCACTTCCCACGTAGCTGCCACCACTGCCTTGTAGCTCGCTATTTGGGGCACTCCCAGAACGCCCTCCAACAGCACCAAAAGCACCTGGATTCCCATAAGAACTATCACTTCCACCGTATCCATAACCTTGATTCCCATATCCAGCAACTGCACTCAGGGATTGACCTGAAGGTGCTGAACCAGGGCCACCACTACCAGTTCCAGCACCACCGCTTGGAGCACCCCAAGGAGCAGTGCTCCCATAGCCTGCAGACCCATAACCAGAGGGGGCCTGAGCAGACCATGAACTCCTCGGGCCACCTGGTGGACCACCAGCATAAGCAGCATTAGCAGCATTTGGATTCCCATATGATGCACCAGCAGGTCCACCATACCCAGCAGTGGCACCACTATAACCTCCATATGCACCATAACCAATGCCATTATTAGCGGCACCATAACCAATGCCATTATTAGCGGCACCATATCCATACCCAGGAGCAGTATACCCAGAAGAACCATAAGGTGGGAATCCACTTGCATTGTTCTGAGGCTGCATATACCTACTTGAATCTATCCGACCATCATATGCATTTTGGTTGCCTCCTGATGCCCCATACCCCAGATACCCACCACATTCTGCACCACCGATGCGGTTACTTGCACCAGGATTAGCATCCTTGGGAAGTGCACGCTTTACCTCCACATTTTTACCACTTAATTCATGAAATGTCTTGTACAGAACACTGTCAACTGCATCTTCATTATCAAAAGAAATAAACCCAAATCCTCGAGGTCGTCCCGTATTCTGGTCATACATGACTACTACATCAGTTATTTGGCCATAAGCCTCAAAGTATTCACGAAATTTTTCTTCAGTCAGGGTGGGAGGTAACCCTCCAACAAATATTTTTTTGGTCCTGATATTTCCACCATTTCCGGAGTTCCTAGCAGAGTTGGAATTACCGCTTCTAGAATTAAAAGAAACCTGTTGATCCTCTCTTGAGAGGGCTCTCTTGGCATCAACCTGAATAATAAATTATAACCCAGGTTGCTAATTATACATACCTTCAATGAAAGAAAAACCAACAAAAGGATCAACATTCCATTATTATCCATGTTATCAAAGCAAAATTTCAGGCTTAGCCTTTCAGTCCTGTTATCAGATACTTGTGAGAATCCAAAATATTGTGAATCTATAACATGATAAAAACTCTTACTGCATACTATAAGAATCACTACTCACAGTGTAATAAAGATGAACATGTTCATCCACAAACAAATAGCATTCATGCAGCATGAATGTCACTGAAGAAAATGGATAACATATGTACTAAACATTAATAACAAAGCAATTATTCATTCATCAAAAAAGGAATAATTTATCCACACAAAAAATCTGCAGTTTGGAATCAGAAACAACAACAAATAGTAGACAATCTGAAAAATAAAACACTGGCTACCCCAAAATAAACAAACCCATCATGAGAGCCCAACACATGAAAAGGAGGTTATAGAAACAACTAAAGTCTAAAACAAGAAAAAATAACAAGTTCTCCAATATATCAACGGACATTGCCATTCTTCGAGTGATTATATTCTAATATTTGATAACCCTATAACAACAGGGCTTACCAGTATTCTTCTCCCTCATGATGGAAGTGTGGACGACATCATTTTCTGAAATACTCTGAGCATGTCCTCAATCATGTCCAATAAAATTCCACCAAAATAAAGCTTCCCCTGAGCTATCTCCCCTCTTCCTCTATGTCACTCTCTAGTCATACTCTTCCTCTGTGTACCATTTTCAAGCTTCTCTCTCTAAGCTGATATTTTCTAAGCAGAGGGTTGAAAGGTTTTATTTTGGTTTTGCATATCCACAAAAATAACTATTCCATAGTTAACAGGTTTGGAATCCCAACATCAAATCCTATCATTAAAAAAAACTAAATCTAACAAGATACCCCACAAATACACATTACACTAGTAATGAACCTAATTACAAACCACCAAAAAACATCAATTTTTAAATAGTTTCCTTTGTATTTCTTACAACCTTTTTGGGATGGAGTCGGTATTATCTAATTCACAAAAGCCATCCATAACTTCATGGAAAGAAACCAACGATTTCATTCAACAAAACGAAGTCCATAAATAACTTGATAAAAAAGGGAGGAACCCCAACACAGGATACGGGTATATGGAACATAGAAAACCCACAAAAACAACTACACCTAACATGAAAACCCCAAAAAGACATTAAAAAGTACTAAACCTAAGAAACCGCCAAAAATATCTATTCTATATTCAGCAAAAATAATTTCATGAAAAAAAGCTATAATTTCATTCAAACCACTAAAACCCACCAAAAAACTACCACTTCATTCAACAACAAAAAACAATAAATAATTTCGTCAAAATAAAAAAAGAGAAACCCTAAAACACATAGAAATTAGAAGACCCATACCGTTCTCCCATCAATAACGTGGGTATCTTCAAGAACCCTATCAATAACAGATGGATCAGAAAAAACAACGAAAGCAAAACCTCTGGGCTTGCCTGTGTTCTTGTCCCTCATAACAGAAGCGTGACAAACATCACCGTAGTTCCCGAAATAGTCTCTGAGCTTGTCCTCGTTAGTGTCCCATGAAATCCCACCAATGAAAAGCTTCCCCTGATCTGAATCCATTCTCTCTCAAAGAATATAACTATGTAATAAGAGTTTTTCTTCTTTCACTCTTTAGAATCACTTTCTTCCCTCTGTGTTATGTTTTCAGTGGTTTTTTGGAAGCGAGAGAGAGAGAGAGAGAGAGAGAGAGAGAGAGAGAGAGANCTTGTCTTAGAGTGACACTGAGATTTAACATTAATGAGGTCTTTGCAAAAAGTTGGGATTAGAACAATAACTACAAAACTACCTGGCCAAGACACATGAATATATACATACTTGACAATGAGTAAAATTGAGAACATAAAATTTCAATTGTGTAACAATGATCTCAGATTGAGAAAGTACAAAACTTTCTCTTTACATATCACTAAGTTCCATGTGATGAGAAACAAGGACAAAAGAGGTAGTATATAACCAATTTAATGTTTCCCAATGAAGAATAAAAAGATGTGAGACCCACTCTTTCTATTTTTAAGGTTGGAAATGAACAAAAGAGAAATCAAAATCATCGGGAAAATTTTCGTGGATAGTATAGTCAAACTACACTATCACATGTTTGATATATGTTTCAAATTATTTACAAGACTAATGTAGTTTTCATGGAACTCGTGGATGAGGTCCACAACTTTGGAGGAGTCATGGACCAACAATGCGACTCCACTCTCATCTCGTGCATCAGATGCACGAGATTGTTACATATTCTCTCTCCTCCATGGAAGTCGTGTATGACATGTACGACTTTCATTGTCGTGTACGAGAAACACGAGTTTGGATGGGACATAGTGAATTTAAAATTTTCCTTTTACATAGGTAATTTAGGGTTATTTATTGGTTTAGGGGTTAGTTTTAGTGAGTTTAGTATAAAATTTTGAATTTAGTTAAGATTTATATTTTTTGATGTATAAAAATAATAGATTTAAATTAAAATAATAAGAGTAAAATGAAATTGATAATTTTACTAAAGCGCTAGTTTGAGGGAGTTTAGTTAGAGTTTTTTATTTTATTTAAGATTTATTATTTTATTTGTTTAAAAATAAAATGCATAAATTAAAAAGTAAAGATACACACATATATAGGAACATAAGTTCAAAGCAGTAAAAAGTGAGAAGTATATGTTACCAATTCCTACTTTTTCCGTCTCTCATGGAGTCTGGAAGGGAGAGTCAGATTTTGCTCTCCCAATTATTTTAGTGGTTGAACGGGTATGGTTAGTATCAAGTGCCTGGTTGAATATGGATGATCAGAAATCTTGGTCGAAATGTCGTTTGGACCTGTTGGGGAAGGTACCTGAGAAGGTTCTCCGATGATCAAGTCAGTATTACGTCTCTAGAGAGAGAATGAGAGTAAATAAGAGAGAAGTTGGAGCAAGAGCAATAAATGAGGGAATGAGAATTAATAATACTCTTTGTGTGGGATCCTCTTTTTGTGGAGTTTGGGGTTGTTGATATTGTATATGGCCATTGGTTAGTGCATGGTAGGTACAATGAGGATATGTCGGGTTGCCCTTGTTCAGGTCTGCAATTGTCAAACTGTCGAGGGGGGGAGGTGGAATGTGCAGGTGGCATGGCATGTGAAATGTCAGCTCACATTGAAGGCGAGCCATCGACACATTAATGACGAGATCAAAGATGCATTAAATTATGAGTCAAGGGCATTAATGACACGACAAAAGTATTTATGACACTTGCAGTGGATCTGGCCCACTGATAAGTTCCAAAAATGCCAAAATTTTATACACTTTTATGATACTTATCCTTGGCAAAATTGAGAAAACCAACTTAATTCAACACTTTTTGGATAAAATATCACAATCTTGTATATATGCTTTGTGTATTTCTTCTATATTTATTATAGGATTTAGGTAGAAAAGAGATGAAACATTTTAGTGCAAACAAAGTGCTCAAAATAGGTCAAAATGATCCATATATGACATGCTTAAGCTTGGTGTGGCAAACTTTGTGCTTAGTCTTAAGCATGACTCGATAAAACTTGGCCTATGTGGAAAACATGAAGTCAACATGAAGGTGATCACTAAGCAGCTTCGCTTGAACCAAATGCACACCTAATGTGACCTGGACACCAACTTGGCACGGTCAGAGTCCAACTAGCAAGGTCATACTCAACCTAGCACGATTAGACTCAACTAGAACGGTCAGACTCAACTAGGCACAGTCATAACACAAGCTTGGCACGAGCCACCACATGCATGGCACACACTAAGTGCTCATTGAGCAGCTTAGTGTGGTGCCAGGAGCACCCAGTTTGGAACCACAAACCTGGCCAGATCAACAAGCACCAAGCCATATCAACATCAGGCACAATCAAAGCTTCTCAAGCAGGCAGCTCAGCGATGCCATATTAGAGCTTGACAGTATGTACTCAGCAAGTTGACCAAGTTGGCTTGACACCCAAACATGCTTACCTCATGCATGACCTCACTCTAAGTAGCTTCCTTAGGCTTTTCAGAAGTAGCTCACAATACCTAGGCAAAGTAGTTTACCATTGCTTGGGTGACTCAGCCCCAAGCATGTGACTAAGCCGCTTGGCCAAAGGACCAAACCCATGCTGAAGGGTTTGGTTAGTAGCTTAGCGGTGGCAGAGAGGAGCTTAGCGAGATCTTGGATCTCCTATAAATAGAAGGTACTTCAAGGCTTAAGAAGAACCATTCCACCATTCCATTCAAACACTTCCATATTTCATCGGAATTTCTCTCTTCTTCTACACTTTCTTCTTTGTAATTTCTTGGAGAATTTCTACTCCAAAGTAGCTTACGTAATTTTATTTGTAATTTCTCCTTAATTAAAGAGGAGAAAGAGTAATCAAATGAGATTCAAAAATTGATTTTGCAATCTCATTTGTGCATGGTAAAGTATCTTAAATCCTTGGATTAAGATGACTAATGCTCCTAAATTTTAGTTAAATTTTGTCTCATTAATATTTCTTGTTTCATTATGTTGAATTATGTTTACGTTATTACTTTGCCAATTTAAATTCTTTAGAAAGTGCTTAATGTGATTTTAGCTTGATCATGTAAAACTTGATTTGAAAATCCAAAATGCTTCTTTTTAAAGTCTTGACAAATGAACTAAAAAGTAGGAATACACCTTAGTTCATTTGCCAAATCAAAACATCCATTTTAAGTAACTTGTAATCAAGGCTAATCAATGTTTACAGAGACTGAAATAAGGCGTGGCAACTTATTTTGTCGAGTGACAATTTTCTATTGATCAGTGTATTTTACAAGGTTTGAAAATCAAATTTTCTTGCTGGGGGACTAGGGGAAATTTTGTGAACTGATGTTTGGAATAACCAAAGTATAACACATAACTTTCATAAACATTTTTCATAAAAACATGTTAAGAAATATTTTATGATTTTATCATTCAAACTAAATTTTCTCCTCAAGAATTTGTGCATATTAGTTGTTTATGTTTACTTGTTAGAATATTAAAATTTCATAAACAAAACCAAACTAAAAATATGTTCAATCTTTATAAGTAATATAACATGTTTATAATAATGTTCTATTACACAATTCCTTGTGGTTCGACATAACCCTATACTATACTACAATTGAATCTTGAAAGAGATACAAATGTAAAATAGTGTTATCAAATAAATTTTATTTGTTGGCAAAGAAAGAAACGTTGAGTCAAAGTGTAATTTAATTCATAAATTAAATCTTTGTGAAAAGGAAAATTACACAGTCATAATGAGTGATCTAACTACTAACTTTTATTTTCAGTCATTTACTTTTCGCAACTAACATTTACTTTCTGTCATTTACATTTCCGCAACTAACATTTATTTATTGCTTTATTCTTTATTATTTATACCAACCCTTCGAAAGAAGTGGTACGATTAACTTCTAACTTTATTCTTTTGTTCATTTTATTCTTCACCAACCTTCCATAAGGAAGTAGTTTGGTTAATAAAAGGAAGTGAAAATAAATATCACTCATTATCACTTGTGTTAATTTGCTAAATTCATACCGATGAATCAGTGTTGGAATTTATTTCACAAAATCGAGATGGTATGAAGTTGTTAATAATTCAATAAAGCTAAGTTTTTGATCAAATGGAATATTCTTGAAACCATTATTCCAACGTTGGTAATTCTTTCCAACAAATCCGAGATGGCGAACAAAGAATAAACGAATCACTAAATAAATTGATCGGAAAATGTCTCACGACATAAAAACCCTTTTAACACCCGCATTAGGTGGATGAACAAGAGATAGCTAGGTTAAGCCATATACCCGGGGTGGAGTAGAAACAACCTAAATTTATCTAGGGTCGAACAGTTTCCTACCAGTCTATCAGGTCGGTCGAAAGTAGGTCAGGCTGGTGGACTCACGATGTTCCGATCTAATGGGCTGGTAGACTCACGATGTTCCGATATGAGAGGATCTTCCCCACCACCTTTCACTATCCTTTCTTTCTGAAATCTTCTTGTCGAGCTTGCCTCATCTCTTGAACCCGGATAAGTGAACCTCCTTTTCATCCAGAACCTTCATTCTAATGCTCGATAATTTCTTTTCTCTTTCTTATTTATTTTCGTGCTATGACCGGTGAAGGGCATAATTCTGACAACGTGGAGGTCTTGTCCGGACCTCCGCCCATTTTTTAAGCCCATTGCTAGTCACCAAAGGCGAGCCTGTCCCAACTCTTGTCGAAGTATTTGTCGGTCTACCTGGAGGCGACCACGCCAAGCTTCATTGCTTGCCCTGTTGTGTGATCTAAGGAAGAGG
>NC_032023.1:12418572-12427013 GCF_001865875.1 Lupinus angustifolius
GGGGGCGTGAATGAGGTTACGTTGTTGGAACGGACAACGTTTCATAGGAAGTAGGGTATGGTCCTAAATGATACGTCCAACTCGAAATCTAACACTTCTCTTGGTGACAGGTCGCTCATGGGAAGCAACTTCGGTGATCGTGTTGATCAATTTACCATCCTGGAGGGGATGGTGGGTCCACAATCTCCTTACTGGTGGGTGGACCGCGAAGTCTTCGGTACTATCTCCTTCTATTCTCAGAATAAGTGCCCAAATGTAGACGTCCTCACCCGCTCGACAAATGACATCATATGGTATAGTCTCTCTGACCGGGAGCGGGTTAGCCAGGATATCCTCTTGGAGAATAATAATCGATGGAGCTTTTATATGCATGCATATGTCTGCTGGCAAATTGAGATGAGGATACCCTTTGATGGGTGGTATGTCGTGGTGCTACAACATCTTCAACTGGCTCCCTCACAGCTCCACCCCAACTCATGGGGTTTTATTCGGGCCTTCAAGATATTTTGCGAGGTCATGGAGCGACCATATATCCTTCATCTCTTCTTCTAGATGTTTAGGGTTGACCATAGTTCCAACAAAGATGAAAACGACGCAAACCGATGAGGCTGGACGTCGCTCCAATCCAACATTTGGTGTGCCCTCTTCCAACCGTTTGAGGGATCTGTGAAGAATTGGAAAAATGGGTTCTTCTGGGTGGCGGCATGGGGAACCCATCAAACTTGGGCATATGGCCTTAATGGTCAACGACGTTTTCCATTTTCCTTGAACATGGGGATTCACCTAAAGCCTGCCAAGTCTTTCAACTTCTCTTACAATCAATTGGATGCTCGGTAACATGAAGTGGCGGATGAAATCCTATCGTGGATCGAGGTGGGTCGGGTTATAGTGTGTTATAAGTTGTTTCAGGGGGATCATGCTTTTGAGGCGGAGGTCGGTGAGTTTCCGGGTTTATGTGCCTTGTCTTTTTTGTGATATTGTTAAATTGTTTGACTTGTTCTTGTTTTTGTTGTTTTTCAGCAGCTGTTATGGGTGATCAAACACACCACTCAAGTCTCATAAGGAGGGAAACCTTGAACAGAAAAAACGTAGAGGTCACCAAGAAGGTGAGGTTTGACTCACGTACCCATTCTGAATATGTCCGGGAAGATGGCCCGTCCATCAAGCCGATAGACATTCAGCCAATTCGTTTAGAGCCTCCGATCAATAACACTCTCGCTCTGACGGGTGCTCAACCGGTTGGTCTAATTGGTGGGGATGGTGCTCCTGTTGGGACTCTCGTTCCACGTTTTGGGAAACCTATAAGAGGAAAGACCCCTAGTTTTGGTAAAGGAAAACTTCTGCCAAACACTCTTGCGTTTATCGAATCTCGAGGGAGGTCGAGGTTGGGTTGCTCAATCCGGGTGTAGTGGAGACCATAGACTCCATGTCGTGATCTAATTACCGAGGAAGGTTCGGGAAGTCGGGGTTCTGATAGATTCTATGGCCAGGTATCTTAAAGGCGAGGGAGTACTGGCTACTCGGGTTAGGGAAGAGGCCCTCAGCAACCTTCAGGAGCAACATTCAGCCTAATTGCACGAGCTGGAAAAGTAGCATGTTGAAACCGTGAGGGTTCAGGAAGAGTAGAATCTGGCCACCGGCGAGCAGCTATCGACAATGTCACTTCAACTCAAGGATGCCCGGGAGGTGGCCTAGCAAGCCCAGGTGGACATGAGGGCTTCTAAGAGGGAGTTGGGTGTTTTAGGTGTCTGCTTGGGTAAGGTAGAGGAAGAGAAGCATCATCTTGGGGACAAGTTGAGGCTGTCGAAGGAGCGGGAGGAAATCGCTAGGGCCAATATCACTCGGTTGACTGACGAACTGGCTCAACTGAAGGCGTCTTACCTGAACTTGGAGGATAAAGCTCTTGCGGCGAATAATGCAAGGTGGGATAACTCTTTTGCCCAGGTCCGTCTGGTTCTTCTTGAGGCTGGCTAGTCGTGGACGAGGAATGATGTCAGGGTCAATCTTGAGGACGAACTGGTCACCGATGAAGAGGTGGATCTAGTGAAGCTTCCTGTTCCGGGCAGAGGTGATGGGGGGTCATAGCTTGTATTTGCTTTTATTGTTGTTTATGTAACCGGTCGGGTTTAATCCGACTTTAAATGAATGAAGATTGTAATGGTTGGTGACCATAGCGGCCCAGTCTTAAAACCCAAGCGAGGGGTGAATGGTTGGCGACCAAAGGGACTTGGTCCTCGCTTGGGTTTAGGAATGGACCACTGTTAAAGGGGGATGAGCCCACGCCTTTGAGGGGTGAATGGTTGGCGACCAAGGGGACTCGGTCCTCGCTTGGGTTTTAGGACTGAACCGCCGTCAAAGGGGGACATCCCACACTTTTGAGGGTTGAATGGTTGGTGAAGTATGTTGGCGACCAATGTGACTTGTTCCTTGCTTGGGTTTTAGGATTTGGCGGCCGTCAAAGGGAAATTGGCACACGCCTTTGAGGGGTGCATGATTGATCGCCTATCTAAGGCATGTCAAATATATTTGAAAAATACCTCGTTAACATATAAGTTGGATTTGATTACATGGTTTGTCCGATTACTAAAAGGATTGATACATATAATTTACATTTTTAAGCATAAAATTGTCATAGGTTCATTGCATTCCAAGTGCATGGAATCTCTCTTCCTGCCAAGTCTTCAAGCTTATAGGCCCCTTTTCTGATCTTATATGTTACTCGATAGAGTCCTTCCCAATTAGGTGCTAGCTTGCCTTTGGTTCTGCCAATGTCTGCCCTTCTGAGTACTAAACTTCTGATTTCAAAATCTATGGGCACCATATTGGCGTTGTATTTATCGGCAGTTCTTCTTTTGATGGCGGTTTCTATGATCCAGGCTCGATCCATTTTCTCTTCTATCCAATCCAGATTGTGCCTCACGATATATGAGTTTACGACTTCATCAAATTGCAACGTCCACTAGGTGGGCTCATCGATCTCCATCAGGATCATAGTCTCAGCCCCGTAAGTGAGGTTGAAGGGTGATTCCCTGGTGGTAGAATGAGGGGTTGTGCGATAGGCCTAGAAGACGTGATGTAGTTGTTCTGGCCAGACTCCTTTGGCCTCTTCTAACCTTCTTTTTATCCATCACATGAGGACCTTATTGGCCGCCTCTGCCTGACCATTGGTTTGAGGATGCTTGATCGAAGTTAAATGTTGCTTGATGTGAAAGCTTAACAGCAACTCTCCGAATTTTCCGTCTGAAAATTGAGTTCCATTATTTGTGACAATCACGACCGACACCCCGAACCTTGTGATAATATTTCTCCAAGTGAATCTCCGGATGTTGGTTGAAGTGATAGTGGATAGAGTTTCAGCTTCGATCCATTTAGTAAAGTAGTCCATTGCCACTATCAAGAACTTGAGTTTCCTAGTTGCCAGCGGGAATGATCCCAGGATGTCCATACCCCATATGCAGAATGGTCATAGGGTCATAGTAGTTGTCAACTCTTCAGGCAGAGCTTTATGGAGATCAGCAAACAACTAGCAAGGTATGCATTTCTTCGTCAGATCAGATGCGTCTTTCACCATGGTTGGCCAGCAATATCCTGCTTTAAGCAGTTTCTTGGCCAGAGAAGTTGCACCAAGATAGTGGCCACAACTACCTTCTTGAATCTCTTGAAGGATGTACTGTGACGAACGATACAAACAAATGAACTATATCATAGGAACCTCTGTCTTTCTTTCTGGTCGGTGGGGAGGTCGTCATTCAGCAAATGCCTGATGATGGGGTTGGTCTAGTTGTCTTGGATTTGTATCTGTTCAACCTCTATGACACGGGATCGCAAAACTATTCCCTGAACCACCGACCTGTTGTTGCACGGGCTCTTTGTACTAGCCATTTTGGATAGGATATTCGCTCGGACATTCTACTCCCTTGGGACATGATGGATGAAGGTTGCCTCAAACTTAGCCATCAGTTCTTTAACCTTTGTCAGGTATTTTCCCAATAACATATTCTTTGTTTGGTAGGCACTTGTTATCTGTGAGATGGCGATTTGGGAATCACTATATATGGCCACCTTTTCTGCACCAACCTCTCTGGCTAACTGAAAACCAGTGATGCATGCTTCATACTAGGCTTTGTTGTTTGATGTGGGAAAGGTGAAGGTCAACGAGTATTCAATGGTCACACCTTGGCCATTACCCAATAAAATACCAGCTCCATTACCCCGAGGATTGGATGAGTCGTCTACCATATATCATGGCTCTTGTTAGTTGGCATGGGCTTATACCATATATTAAATTGTGAGAGCTCAATAGATCAGGACATCATTCGTTCGGCTAGTTTTGGCTTGTGCAAGATTTGTCGGATTGGCTGATTTGTTCTGTCCACTATAAGATGGGACTGAAAATATTATCGTACCTGTCTTGTTGCCACCAAGAGGGCATAGGCGATTTTTTTCCAATTTCTAATACCTAAGCTCAAGACTCTGCAAAGCTTTGCTTGTGAAGTAAACCAAATGTTGACCGTCTTCACTTTCTCTGACTAGGGCAGTTGTCACGGCCTCATCAATTACTGCTAGGTAGACATAAAGTGTCTCAGCGGGTTCAGACTTAGAAACCACATGAGGAGTAGCGAAATATTGTTTGAAGGTCTAGAAGGCCTCTTCATAGACATCCGATTAGTCAGAAGTCTTGCTCTTTTTGAATAGTTGAAAGAGTGGGATGAAATGCTTGGCAGACACATGGAGGAATCTGGGTAACAACACCAATCACCCATACAACTGATGCACCTCTTTGACCGAGCGAGGGCTGCGCATTTTTATAACTGCATGCCATTTTGTTGGATTTGCCTCTATGTCCCGGCTTGTTAACAGAAATCCCCAGAACTTTCCGGATTCAACCCCTAAAGTACATTTCTCTAAATTGAGGAGCATATTAAACTTGGGCAACCAGCTGAAAATGGCGTCTAGTATAGAGACATGGTTTGCTGTTGGTAGACTTTTGGCAATCATATCGTCCATGCAGACCTCCATATGCCTCCCAATCTGATCCCTAAACACAATATTCATCATTCTCTGATATGTGGCTCCTGCAGTTTTTAGCCCAAAAGCCATGACCGTGTAGCAATAGGCAGCCTTGGGTGTGATGAAAGCAGCCTTGTCATGATCTTGGGATACGTGGGTATCTGATGGTACCCAAAATAAGCGTTCATGAATAATAAATATTGATACCCATATGATTTGTCCACTAGGTGATCAATGTTTAGGAGGGGATATGGGTCTTTTAGGCACACTTTGTTCATATTCGTATAATCCATGCACATCTGCCACTTCCCTGGCGATTTCTTGATCAATACCATGTTGGATAGCCATGTGGTGTAAACAATCTCCCAAATAAAACTGACTTCCAGAAGCTCATAGATTTTCGGAGTAACATCAGCTGTTCTTTTAGTGTCTATCTTCCTTTTCTTATGGGCTACTAGTTTTGCCCCCAGGTTGGTGGTTAGTCAGTGGCAAACGACTGAGGGGTTAATACCCAGCATGTCTGCAGCTGACCAAGCAAAAAGATCTTTGTTGGTCTTCAAGCATTTAATTAATCTTGACCTTTGATCCTCACCGATAGTGCTGCTAATATACACTAAATTTTCTTTTGAGGGCCCAAATTGAATAGAAGTTTTTTCTCCATCTGCTTGATGGCAGTACTCTCATTCGTCTGCTCTGTCATCCAATTCGACTAGGTGCGCACTTCGCTGCCTTTTCATCAGGGGTGGCGTTTGCTTTGAAGTGTGACTTGGGTGGAGGCTCATCTGATAACAACTTCTTGAACTATGTTGGTCCTCTTTGACAATGCATACATGAAGATCAGATGAGAGAAACTTCATGCATAGATGCGGAGTGGAGACCACTACTTCGAGACCATTCAATGTTGGTCGACCGAGGATGGCGTTATAGGCAGAGCTACAATCAATGACCAGAAACTTTGCCTGGATTGTCCTGGTTAGGAGTTGCTCCCCTATAGTAAGCCAAATGTCAACATAGCCGTGAGGGGTGATCCATTGCCTAGTGAGACCGACCATCTGACTGTCATAAAGCAATAAGTCTAGGTCTTTTAACTCCATTTTGACGAATAGGTCTTGGAATATAATATCCGCCGAGCTGCCTTGATCGCTGAATACCCTCCCAACCTTTTTGTTATTCATCTTGGCGATGATGACGAGGGATCGTCATGACTGTGGAGGACACCTTCATAATCACGGTCGTCGAAGGAGATCGGGGGTGCCACCCTACTCTTATGATGTTGGCGAGGATTTTGGACAATTGCATGCATGACCTCCTGAATATACCTTTTCTTGGCTGCCCTGGAGGTGCCCCTGTAGGGAATCCGCCTGATATTGTGTTAATGTCCAATGGACTCCACTGTCGCTGGTTACTGAGGTGGTACATGTCTCTACGGTCCCTGTTTGGAGGACGTTCCTGTTGAGTTCTTGGGGGGCGTCTCCTAGAAGGATTGGATTGACGTGGTGGTGAGGATTGTCCCTATCGAGTCTGAACAATGAATTGATGTAAATGGTCAGCTTGAATCAGATCTTCAATGGTATCCCGAAGTTGAGTACACTCTTTTGTGACATGCCTAGAAAAAGGTGTTGATATCATAATACTTGGAGCGGTCTTGGGTCCCCAGCTTTCTCCCCGGGTTTGGCTTAGAAAGTTAGACCAGATGAGTGGCCACAACTTCTAGCAGTATCCTGGTGCGACTAACATTGAGGATAGTGTAGGTGGAGTATTTTGGTTTCTTAGGTGGTCGGGGTAGGTCATCTCAGGGATGTCCATGGATTTTTGGTCTTTTGGCCTCCCGTGAGGGGGGTTGGTATTCTCTATGTTCAGATGCTTGGCAGGTGGGACGAGTTTATTCTATGTTAATAAACTGTTGGGCCTTTGATCGGAGATCTTCCATGGTGAGGTCCGAGTACTTGGTCAATTCTTGCCTAAAGATGCCATCCTGTAATTCTGTCACCAAAATATGTTCCGCCACTTTTGGATTCAGAGTGCGGACTTTTATGCCTCCGTGTTGAACCTGTCTAAGTAAGCCCAGAGAGGGTCATGTAGTTCCTACCGTATACCGGACAATGTATATAAAGATCGGGGTTGTTCTTTGCTTGATGTAAACCCCGGATGTGGAACCTGTTAGCAAGAGTTGTCCACTGATCAATGTTATTTGGTGTCAACCATGTAAGCTACTGCAGGACAACGCGTTTTAGAGTGAGAGGGAAGGTTCGACACATGATGCGGCCAATCGCCCGATGGAAAAGCATAGAGGCCTCAAAGGCGTCTAGGTAGTCTTGTGAGTCAGTGGTTCCATCATATTGGTCGATGTTGTTTGGGCGGGTTAGATGCTTAGTGAGTGGTGATGACATGATTGCTTCAATGAAGGGGTGTCTTGCTCGTGAGGAGCTATAGTCAGAGGGATGAGTTATCTGGGTGGTTTTTGTGTTAGGGGGGCTATAAGCTGGAAGCTTCAGCGGACTCTACTGAGTGTTCATCGACAATTGGTCGTGAGTGTCTATTACTAGGCCTAGGTCTATGTTGGCGTAGTTCGGCTAATAGTTGGGCCTGTTGTTGGATGATCTGGCCTTGGGTTTTGATCATTTGGTGGAGTTGTTGAGTAGTAGTGCTTCTTCGGCGGGGTTGGGGGATAACTCTGGCTTGCTTTTTGCGATGGTTGTACTAGTGTTGGAGGGTCAATGAAAGGAGTGTCATGGTTTGGGGGAATGTTTATGGTGAGTGGTTCTGCTTGGGTGAGTGGTTGAGCTTGGTTACAAGTGGTCAACATGTTGTAGGTAAGCCACAAATGATGCCAATGTTCTTTAGTGTTTGAACAGGAATGATCGGTATCAAGTGCACAGTTGAATAGGGATGATCAGAAATCTTGGTCAGAATGTTGTCTGGAGCCGCTGAGGTAGGTACCTGAAAAGGTTCTCGACGATCAAGTCAGTATGAAGTCTCTAGAGCGAATGAGAGTAAATAAAAAAGAAGTTATAGGAAAAGCAATAAGGGCAAGCAATAAATGAGAGAATGAGAATTATTTATTCTTCTTGTGTGAGATCCTCTATTTATAGAGTTTGGGGTTGCTGATGTGGTGTCTCACCATTAGTTAGTGCATGGTGGATATAATGAGGATATGTCGGGTTATCCTTGTTCATCCTGTAGGTCTGCAATTGTTGAACTGTCGAGGGCAGGTGGAATGGGTAGGCAGCATGACAAGTGGAATGTTAGCTTGCATTAAAGGCGAGTGATCAAGGCCGTACCCGATACAAATAATATAACAATTAAAACTGCAGTACTAGGAAGTGACTCCTAGGTTGTTTCCCAAGGATTATCTTTCAAGCAAAACTTCAAACACCTTATACTCACACACACAAGGGGTTTTTGTTGTTGGATAGTATGAAATAAATCAA
>NC_032023.1:12427113-12431172 GCF_001865875.1 Lupinus angustifolius
TAAGCATTCATGCACTACAGAGAGTAAATCAACTAAGTGAAGATAAACTCAACCAACCAGTTTCTAAGCAATGGAATTAAGCAAACAATATTCAGAAATAAGATAGAAGAAATCAACAATAAAGAAATCGAAAATGCATTAATAACAAAACCTCAAGAGTTGTGATACATTACCAAAGAAGAAGTGAAACCCTAGCAGAGCAAAAAGAGGGGAAAACATAAATGTAGTGTCTTTCAAAATGAGGGAAAAATGAAGTGTGCATGTTTGGAGTGGGGAATCGGAATTTAACCCCTCCAACACACATAAAACCGAATTGGGCCTAAACAATGGGCCCAAAGCGAAATTACAATAAAAACAACTCCTAAAATAAAAATACAATCTTCACTTCAACACATATCCTCGACTTCCATAATGCCCAAAATGTCATTGGTGCCAAATGTGATCTGAAAATGATAATAGATTTAATCAGGCTAAATAATCTCAAATTAACTCATTTTAGGAAAATTAGTCCAATAAAGTCTAAAACACTAAACCATGTGAAACAAAGTCAATTAGACACCAAGAATCATCAATCATGCTAAATTAATGTTATGAATAATGTGTAATATATTGCTCATGAACGAGTTAGTGGCGCATTGATGGTGAGGTTAGAGATGCATTAAATTATGCGTCAGAAGCATTTATGATACGTGTAGTGGGTCTGAACTGCCTAAGGTGGATGAACAAGAGATGGCTAGGGTAAGACATATACCCAAGCATAATAGAAACATCTCGGATTTATCGAGGGTGGAACACATACTTTTATGGTTAAGAAAAATAGGTCAAAACATTATTTAAAATTATATCTATTATTATTATACTTATCAAAACAGCAAAAAATCAATTTTAGATTATCATAAAGTTTATCCATATAATAAATATAGATAATCTAAAAAAGATAACTCCATTAAAGATTAACTCAAATAATTTGTCATCACATTATTGAAAATAGTTTAGATAAATATTATAATAATCATAGTTATTCAAACTAAAATAAGATGATGTTATCAAAATGAATAAAATCGGCTATATTATTCAGCAAATTAATTACCAAAATATGAATACACATAAAATATATTTAATGCAAATTCACTATGTATTAAAAATATATTTGAGTATTTTAATAATGTAATACAATGCCATTTCTATCTTAAATTATATTTTTGAAACAAATCCAACTTTTGGAAGATAAAAATTCATTTAACTACAAATCACGTTTATCTATCTTTAGATTAAATAAAATTCATATTTTTCACTCACATAAAAATAGAAAATTGCAAGTGTTACAACCCACAATAAATATATATATATACAAATAGATAAATGGAAAACATATATATATATACTAATAGTTATGTTTCTTTATTTTATCTTTTATAACTTATAATTTCATGTTTATATAAACTTCTATAATCTATACTAATCTATATCTATACTTCTATACTAATAGATAAAGACAAAACATACTAATAGATAAAGGCAAAACATAAAATAATTACTCATAGAGTATTTTATGTTTCCTATTTTATCTTTTATAACTTCTAATTTTATGTTTATCTATACTAATACTAATAAACATAAAATAACTATCCATGGAGAATTTTATGTTTCACTATTTTAACTTTTATAACTTCTAATTTCATGTTTATATAAATTTCTATAATCTATCTATATCTATACTATTAATAAAGACAAAACAAATAATAATCAATATCGTGACATAATTTTTATATTCCAAATTTATCTTTTGTAATATTTCTCATTAATAATTAATATAAACTTCCACATATTACTTTCACTGCTTTCATTTTTTATATTAATACATCATTAACTATTCATATACTATTATTTATATTTCCACTCTCTATTGGTTCATATATTACAATTTTTATATTTAAATTATTTTTCTTAAATAGTATAACATGAAGATGATACACTATATATTAGAAAAATACGAATGTGGGTCGATCGACACAGAATGTTGGTCGAAATGCTAGTATATATAAACCGTATTGGTAATGTGCTAGTATATATAAACCGTATTGGTAATATGCTAGTATATACTAATAACCCTCCTAAATTTTTTTTCCAATTTTAAAGCTCCTAAGAGATACACATGGACGCTTATTATATCCGTGCGTATAGCTAAAACCAGCCAAAAACCAACAAGTGGATACCCTTATTGATACGCTTGTTATATCCCTACTCAGTGGCGGATGATTATAGGGGCAGGTGGGGGCTGCTGCCCCCCTAAATTTTTGCATACAAGAACATATTTGTTGTCCCAAATATGTCAATCTATGTGATACTTGAAAAATAATTAATTATTAAACTTTTAAATTGTAAAATATATTTTCTCAACCAATCATAACAAGTGACACATAGATTAATACACTTTTTTGAAACAACGCGTACACTCACTTACCTACATCCAAACGACATTTTTATGAAGTAACTCATTGAAGCTCACATATTCCTTTAATTTCTACCTTGATAAATAAATGTAGTCTAACTTGTTTGTCTTTCTAAAAATTATACATAAATGGATCTAATTCTTTTACACGTGCAGATGATGATGTTGCTTATAATATATGACTTCATTTGAGTTCGAAAATACTTTACACATAACGAAAGAGATTAGGTATGTATTGATAATATATATCATAAAAAATCATTTAATATTAATAATATATGTATTTTTGTCCAACAATTATATGCTATGGATTTTAATGAGCAAGAGAAAAGATTAGTTTGAGATGTCAATTTCAACGTTTTATTCTTGGTGTTATTAAGTCATTCAAGTTTGAAAAACTCTCAACCATATGTTGTTAGTCATGTCTTGTTTTATCAAATTGTTCGTCTTATCTTAACTATTGTGATTTGGCTAACATAAATATCATTTTCAACAATGAAAACAACCAAACAAAATTAGGTAGGAAAATAGAAGATAAATTTATTGCACACAACATAGTGATTAATATTAAAAATGAAATAAATGAAAATTTTACCACATGTACAATTAATTAACGTGTAATTACATATTATTGCCCATCCTAACGTCTAGTTAAATTTTTATAATGAATGTTATAACGATTATTTTCATTTTTTGAGAAACTTGTTTTATACTCATATTTTAGGAAAATTAATAGACAATTTAGCCATTAATGTTGGAAATTACTTATGATTGATGAAATACCAATACTAGGATCTTGAATTTCATGATTCTCATGCAAATATATGAATCAAAGGGTGCAGTGTCATACCTGAATCCATGTTCCTGGATGTGCTCCTTTGATCTACGTTTCTGAAAGAGATTTTGTGGTATGATGGCCTTCCTCAACCAAATCCCTGATTCCTCTTGGGACTTGTGTTTTCACTCTTATGGGGAGAGGAGAAAACTAAATTTTGATTTGGTGTATTGGGGACCATAACATTCCTTATGTGTTAACTTATAGGGTTCCCATTATCCTCCATGGGTTAACCTGATGGGTATCCACCCATTAAGCCCATATCTGTTATAAGCTTTTAGAAATATAAGGGGTGTCACTAATTAGATCACTTATAATGTAACCCCGAAAATAAATAGCTGATATCATTGTATCAAATATATGATGCTCACCTTAATTAGAAATTTATAATTTCTAACAATCTCCCACTTGAGCTTCACAATCTTCATGATACAATTATATCACAGGTTCTTTAGGCGCGCATCTGTATGCTATTTACATTTAGACTTCTCCTTAATACAATTTGGTCCATCTCATATATTAACTATGGAACCACCACGACTTTCATCACATTTAAGTGTGACTGGACCACGATGATCATCATATTAATATACTCAATAACATAGATCAAATATGGATGAGTGACATGGAAATTTCATGCAATGTGATCTCAAACAAGTTTATTTCCAACTGGTCCTTCTTTATTCTTTAGTGAGATCAATCCAAAGTCTTTAATTGCAACACAATTGTTACAATGTACAATTTCAAAATGAAATAATAAATCATCAACTTT
>NC_032023.1:12431272-12432726 GCF_001865875.1 Lupinus angustifolius
TGAGCAACATGCTCATGAAATACTTTAGGTATCAAACCCTTAGTCAGTGGATCAGCTAGCATAAAATTTGTCCTTATATGTTCTATGGAAACTTGTCCATTTTGAACACTTTCTTTAACAACAAGAAACTTTATGTCAATGAATTTTAACTTTGTAGAACTCCTATTGTTGTTGGAGTAAAGAACCGCGGACTTGTTGTCACAATAAATCCTCATAACACCCCAGTAATGTCATGCGACCTCCCCGACCCATGACGACAATGAGCATGTCACCGGTAATACCGCAGTAATGTCATGCGACCTCCCCGACCCATAACTACGCTACGCGTGCCACCCACTAGCTTAAATACTCCCTGTAGTATTTTATTCCCCACAAAGGGGAGCCTCCCGCGACTCGAACCCATGACCTCGGGGATAAATGGTCATTATGCACTTGAGCATACATTAGACTTCCTACTGCAGATGCATAAGGAATCTTTTGCATCTCGTATCTTTCAAGGTCATTGTTGGGGCACTGTTCGAGACTAAACTTGTCTCCCTTAGCTATAGGGATATCCCCTGGTTTACTGTCTTTCATGCCAAATATGTCTAGGACTTTATCTATATAGCTTTCTTGTGATAACCTTAGGATACCTTGAGAGCGATCTCTCAGTATCCGAATACCTAATACAAAAGAAGCTTCCCCAAGATCTTTCATTTCGAAATTCTTCGTTAGAAATCTCTTGGTCTCATGCAATAGTCCCATATCACTGCTAGCAAGCAGTATATCATCGACATATAATACCAGGAAGATAAATTTACTCCCACTGAACTTATGGTATACACAATCTTCAACTTTATTTGCCTCAAAACCATACGATGCAATAACTTGATGAAATTTGTGATTTCATTGACGAGAAGCTTGTTTAAGCCCATAGATGGATTTCTTTAATTTGCATACCATAGACTTTGAGCCATCTGGCACAAAGTTTTCTGGTTGCACCATATGGATCGTTTCCTTAATGTCACCATTAAGAAACACAGTCTTAACATCCATCTGATGCAGCTCTAAATCAAACTGAGCAACTTGTGCAAATATTATTCTAAAAGAATCCTTTGAAGATACTAGAGAGAAGGTTTCTTTATAATCAATGCCTTCTTTCTGAGTGAAGCCTTTAGCTACTAGACGAGCTTTATATCTGTCAATATTACCCTTTGAATCCCTCTTGGTTTTAAATATCCATTTGCAACCAATAGGTTTCGCACCTTCAGGTAATTCAACAAGATCCCAAACGTCATTATCATGCATAGACTTTATCTCATCCTTCATGGCATCAATCCACTTTTGAGAGTTAGATCTTTTCATGGCTTGACAAAAATTCAATGAATCATTTTCTGTTAACCCAATGCCATCCTCATGTTCTTGAAGAAATACAATATAATCATCAGGAATTGCACTTCTCCTCTCTCTAGTAG
>NC_032023.1:12432826-12433302 GCF_001865875.1 Lupinus angustifolius
CTCAAGAAATCTTGCATTTCCCGTCTCAAAAAAGAGTCTTGAAGTGGGATCATAAAATTTATAGCCCCTAGAGCGTTCAACATAGCCAACAAAATAACAGCTAACGGTTCTAGAGTCCAGTTTTCTTTCATGCGGTCTATAAGGCCGCGCCTCAGCTGGACAACCCCAAATGTGCAAGTGTTTCAAACTTGGTCTTTTATTAGTCCAAAGCTCATATGGGGTTTTGTTAA
Organism: Lupinus angustifolius; assembly: GCF_001865875.1. Lineage (NCBI taxonomy): Eukaryota > Viridiplantae > Streptophyta > Magnoliopsida > Fabales > Fabaceae > Lupinus > Lupinus angustifolius. Next base: position 12,433,057 of record NC_032023.1, read on the forward strand.
CTGCTTTACTTGGCACCCTATTAAGGATGTAAACTGCGATCTTTAAAGCTCCCGCCTAAGAGACTTTGGTAAGGAAGAATGACTAATCATACTTCTCACCATATCCTTAAGAGTTCGGTTTCGTCGCTCAGCAACACCATTCATGCTAGGTTTGCCTGGCATAGTGTATTGCAGAACAATTCCATACTCTCTGAGGAAAAGCGCAAATGACCCTGGACGTTGTTCTCCTGATCCATCATATCTGTC
>NC_032023.1:12433402-12434828 GCF_001865875.1 Lupinus angustifolius
TGCGGAACAATTCCACACTCTCTGAGGAAAAGCGCAAATGGTCCTGGACGTTGTTCTCCTGATCCATCATATCTGCCATAGTATTCACCACCACGGTCAGATTTGACAACCTTAATTTTCTTTCGAAGTTGAAGTTCAACTTCAGACTTGAAAGACTTGAAAACATCCAAGGATTGGGACTTCTCATGTATAAGATATAGGTAGCCGTACCTAGAGTAATCGTCTATGAACGTAATAAAATAATGTTGTCCATTCAAAGAACCATAGGGAAATAGACCACATATATCCGTATGTATTAGTTCTAAGACATCTTTAGCTCTTTCGGCACCTAATTTCCTTTTGTTTGTCTGTTTTCCCTTTATGCACTCAACACAGACCTCAAAGTCTGATAAATCTAAAGGGTCAAGAATTTCATCCGACACAAGTCTTTGAATTCTTTGTTTAGATATATGACCTAAACGCTTGTGCCATAAGGTGGCTGAATTCTCTTTTAATTTTCGTTTTGTACCACGTGAATTTGTTTGCAGTATTTCATTAGTGGAAATGGAAACATCAAGCATATACAAATTATCTATTAAAGAACCAGAACCAACAACATTTGAATTTTGATAGAGACTAACTTTATTATTTCCAAAAGAACAAGAAAAACCAAATTTGTCCAAGCTGGAAACACTAATTAAATTCCGCCTAAAAGACGGTACAACAAATGTCTCAAATAAATCCAAATGAAAACCAGTTCTTAAAAATAATCTAAATGTTCAAATAGCCTCAACTACAACCCTTTTGCCTTCGCCCACAAAGATGAATCTCTCATCACCACTTGGCTGTCGGCTCCACAGGCAACCCTGCATAGTGACACTAATGTGAGTAGTAGCACCAGAATCTACCCACAAAGTATCATTGGGTACAAAAGCCAAATTAATTTCAGAACAAACAAGAGATATAAATTTACCCTTCTTTACACGCCATGAGGCATATTTAGGACACTCTTTCTTCATGTGTCCTTGATTCTTATAGAAGTAATAGGTAAATTTCTCATTACTCTTCAATTTCTTTTGTTGAGAAGGCCCTTTCGCAGCACCCTTATTGCTCTTTCTTTTCTTATTTTGAGGGGTCATAGCCAAGTGAGCACTTTCAGCCTTATCTCTCTGCAGCCTCTCTTCCTCTTGCACACAGTGAAATATAAGCTCATTAAGGGACCACTTGTCCTTCTGAATGTTATAACTCACTTTGAATTTCCCAAAGTGTGCAGGAAGAGAGATCAAAACCAAGTGCACGAGTAGGTCATCACCAAGCTCTAACTTAAGTGCCTTGAGTTTTGATGCGAGATTAGACATCTCCATAATGTACTCCCTTATGTTCCCTTTGCCTTTATACTTAATGGAGATGAGTTTAGCCAAAAGACTACTCGTCTCCGCCTTTTCAT
>NC_032023.1:12434928-12472857 GCF_001865875.1 Lupinus angustifolius
CAGTGGAAATGGGTTTCTCCACACGAAGTGCCAGATCCAAATCCATACAGCCGAGAATGATTTCTACGGCTTCCTTCCAGACCTTAAAGTTTGTCCCATTCAGTAGTGGGATGTTACTGATTTGAGCAGAAAAATTTGCAGCATTGGTAAAAGACACTGAATTCATATAACAAAGAATTAATAACATGTTCAAATCTAAACAAACAAGTCATGTAATATATTTAAAACAAGACATGTTCACATAATAGACCCATCATAAGATACCTAGCACAACATCAATATCTAGTCTTTGGACAGAGAAATCAATTTGTAAGTGGTACTCTCAGTGTAATGACCAAATATTAACAATTAGTTCTGTCAAATAATAGCCTTTCTTTGGAACGACTATTATTCACATAAAAAAAAACTTTATAATTGTTACATATTTATCATCACAAGTATGTTATTATTTGGCCAAATTGTGTCTTCCTTTGGGCCGAACACAATTCGCATAAATAATCTCATACTCATCTATGTAATTCAATTAATTTCCACAATAGAGGTTACTTTGGCAACATATTGTACCAATTAATCCAAAATAATTACCAGACAAAAAATTAAAACAATATGGGTCCATTGCAAAAAATTAATAATCTTGGAATTAAAACCTTTAGTTTTGATATCTTTCATGATTACCAAATCTAATCCCACAATAATTCCAAATCAAAACAGTGTGAGCTATTTAAAGAAATAGTGCCAAGAAAACATTTGGATATAAACATTTGCACAGATGCAATAGCAATATAAATCACTAAAACTATGTACACTTTTTTTATTATATATATAACATATATATACATACTGAAATTGCAATATATATTTCCAATTAAGAGTGAGAGTTGAAGACAATGTCTTACGGAGAGGCCGTTAAACTGTTAGGTCAGAGATGGAAGCCAATATTGAAAAAACCTTCTGAACAGAAGCACGCAATCGCTAATGGCCTTTTTTATATTATCAAGAATCATGGACCCATCACTAAATCCAACACATGGGTTCGTGCCAAGGTTAACCCATAAAGTGGGAGATTGAATTAAAAAACTCAACATATATATCAATGCAACTCAGTAAAGATTGAATGTGTGTTGAATCCATTGAATTCAACACTATTAAGATGTAGCATAAATGATCAATTCAAATATTGTCAATTTTCACAACATTGCAACGGAAGCAAACAACAACAACAACAAAAAATTCCCAAATTAAATTTAGGGTTTATACAAAAATTGGAAAAACACCCTTAATGGAGAATCATAAAAATTCAGAACCTATGCTCTGATACGACTTGTTGGAAATTTCTTATGATTGGTGAAATACCAATACTAGAATCTTGAATTTCATGATTCTCATGCACATATATGAATCAAAGGGTGCAATGTCATATCTGAATCCATGTTCCTGGATGTGCTCCTTTGATCTACGTTTCTGAAAGAGATTTTGTGGTATGATGACCTTCCTCAACCAAATCCCTGATTCCTCTTGGGACTTGCGTTTTTCACTCTGATGGGGAGAGGAGAAAACTAAATTTTGATTTGGTGTATTAGGGACCATAACCTTCCTTATGTGTTAACTTATAGGGTTCCCATTATCCCCATGGGTTAACCTGATGAGTATCCACCCATTAATTAAGCCCATATCCATTATAAGCTTTTAGAAATATAAGGTGTGTCACTAATTAGATCACTTATAATGTAACCCCGAAAATAAATAGTTGATATCATTGTATCAAATATATGATGCTCATCTTAATTAGAAATTTATAATTTCTAACGATTAACTCTTAAACAGTAAGAGCTGGGCTGAACACAAATAAAAAATTGCAAGAAATAACAAATATATAATTCACAGGTAGCATGTTTGAAATTACTAATTTTATGATTTAGCAATCAACTATAAATGCTTTCTATAAAAAGTTCAATTAATTAATTTAGATTTAATTATATTTAGAAATCACGTAAATTTGGAAAAGTTTATCTTGTTATTAAACACAGACACATATGTTGTTCGGGAGGTTAATCAAGTGAGTAACTTCATGACAAGACTTGGATCTCACTCTTCAAATAAACCGAGGATTTGGACAATAGTCCCTAATGACTATCAATCTTATTTAACAACTGATTTGTCTAGACAAGTTTAGTTTTTTCTTTCTATTTTTTAAGTTTTCTGATATACTAAAAAAACACACTTAATAGTTAATACATTTTTTTCTTACATCTTCTACTAAACATGAAAATCTCATATTTTCATGTGAGATTATATGGAATGTCAAAACTTTTTGTATACCAAACACTACCTCTGCAAGTTTAAAATGACTATCACACCTTACAAATTAAGTCTACTAAAATATTAAAATGATCATCATTAATTAAATCTATAGAGGGACTATATTATTGTATCCAAATTAAAAAAAATTATTTTTGTTGAAATGCTCAAATAAAAAAACTTGTGAGAAAAAACAAATACATAATTACATGTTTCAAAACACTAATTTGATGAATTTTCATTTAAGACATTTTTATATAAAAATTCAAATAATAAATTATGCTAATGCTTTAAATATGAATTTTTGTATCATAAATTGTTTAAATTTGGAAAAGTTGTTTTAATGTAAACAACAAATATTATTTAGGGAAGAAAATCATTTTTGATTTTGATATGGATATCAAAATTGTTGTCACACTGTGACTAGAGAACCTCTAACCACTGAGGAGTTCCATTGTTACCTGATATGGGAAAAGTGGAGAGCCATAAATGAAATATCACGTCTTGAACCAAACCCTTAAGACATTAATTTATAAGTTTTTTCCGTTTATAAATTCTTTCATTATTCCTCTTATATCTCATGTGTGACTTCACACTTGAATAAACTCAACAAAAAAACAATTGATAATATAGACACAAGATATTATTAATCCTTGAAAAATCATATTTACTTTTGGATGTGGAAATAAAATTCTAAACAAATATATCATCATCTTGTAAAAGGTTATTCATAACTATCTAATACATAAAGAGTAATTAAAATGTCTCAGTGGTGATTCAAATGTTCATGAACAACCAAACTTATTCACAGTAAACTAGCCACAAAAGAAGTTCCTATAAGTTTAAGATGACCATTATGTAGTGTAAATTTAGTATCATGAAAATTCAAATGACTATTAATTAAGTCTTTAGAAAGACAGTTAAAATATCAATTTCAATATTATTTTTTTGGTTTCCCACATCCCTCGCACTAGAGACAATCATGTCCAAGTCAAGAACGTTCATAGGTATATGAGGCTAACTCTCACAGTGAATATTTTTTTCATCTACAATATTCAAACCTGAGACATTCTTAAGATAAATAAAAAATGTACCACTTTAACCAACACTCATTACTCAATTTTAATATTTTAATACTTATTTAATGATTGTTTTCTCAGAGGACTGATTTGATGATGAGTGCACATTTAGCTGATTAGAGATGGTAGGTTGAGCTCAACTAAAAAAACGTAAGAAAAAGAACAAATATATAACTCACGTATTTTTTAATTACTAACTTTATGATTTTCATTTAAAAAAATATTAATTGTATAAATAATTCAAATAATATTTTTTATTCGAGTTGAGATGTTTTTTTTATTTTAATTTTACATAATATTTAGGAGAAAATAAACACATATAACTTGAAGCAAAATCCGTTTATAGATTTGCAAAGTTTGAGGGGGTTTAATATTAGTTTCAATTTTTTAGTTTATAATTTTCATCTAATTTATTTACTGATATATTTATCCATTCCAAATATTCTATTTCAAAATCAGAAAGTATATTTGTTAGAGTAGAATGACTTTAATATGTACTTAATTTCTTTACAAAAATTGATTTACTAATTAATTGAGTTCCAATTTTTATATTAAACACATACCATTTTCTCAATTAAGTCACATCAGTCAACTCGAGTCAGAGATTTCATATTAGGTTTAATCAGTTTAAATAGTTACATTGTTCGGTCAGACTGCATGATTTCATATATAATTAATAATTTACTTATAAATATATAATTATATATAAATACAAAATTTTATATAATTTATAATTATATAAAATTATATTAAAGTAACATATCTTCATCTTTTTTGGATCGATGTAAACAAAATATTAGATTAATGTTTCAATTTTTTAAATTTTAAGTGAACTAGTTGATTCACTTACTCGACTATTCTGGTTTATTTAGGTTTAGTATAATCAGACCAAATTTCCTCGATTTAAAGCGGTACAATATTTTATTCAATTAAGACTTTAAACTATAGTCATTTTTAAGTTCGACCAATGATCGAACCAATTAGATCAATTAATTCAAGTTCTCACAACTCCAATATAAACAACTTAACTTAGATGTTAGTCGTTGAATTCTAATGTACTTTTAGTTAAAATAAAATTCTAAACAAATATCATCACATCGTTAAGGTTATTTATAATAAAGTAAAAAAACATTGGTTCTCCAAATACTCAATAACTAAGAAGATTGTTCTAAAAAATAATTATCATATCAAGTCTCTAATAATCTAACATGACCATTGCTAAGTACGATTTAGTCTAAAAAAGATTTAAATTGCTATAATTATTTTTCATTTGAAAAACTAATTTAATATTCATTGCATCCATCGAACTAATGCAATATTTCCTCTATATCTATACTATATATAAAACCAAAACTTGAAATAACTTCCCTCATGGTGTAATTTTCATTTTCTATATTGCCCTTAACATTATTTAATTTTTCCACAAAAACTAAATAATCCTAAGAAACTATAACTAATACATTAATTAACCACATATCTCCCCTTAAATTAAACATTATCATAAACACAAAAAATATAATATAAAGTACACCGAACACAACAAATACATTTTAATTCAAAAAAATGAAATATATAAAAATTGAATATGTAGTATCATATAATATTCGCCGACAGGCACGAAGTGCCTGTACACACTATTCCTTATAAAAGAGAGAAAATGAAATAGTTGTCAAAATAACATTAGAAAACTATATCCTTATTTCACACCCCATTTAGTAGAATACAATAATGTTATTTTTATAGATGTATATAAAAATGATAAAAATAAATAAATTAAAAGTTTGATTTATCTAAAACAAATGATGTAATTTGAATTGCATGTGCCAAAAGTTTAAAGTCTTAATGACAAACTATATATTTGCATATCTTGTGGATAGAAAAATGTCTGTTAAGAGAGTTAGCCTCATGTATCTATGAATATTCTCAGCTCGGACATGATTACTTTCAATACGATGATATGATACATGTGAGAAACCAAAAAAATTATATATTTGCATTTGGCGCCAACACTAACCGTTCTCACCTCACAGTTTCTAACCATAACCAACACGTACCTTACTCTTTCAACATGAACCCATCGGAGTTTAACTCCACCGGAGGCTCAAGAAACCCACCACCGTCATCATCATTGAAATATCCCAAGCGCAACGAGTCACACCCAATTGTTCCTCCCAAAGTGAGCCAAGAATCACACAAGATTAAGAAACCGCCGCTTGTACCTTCCTCCCCCGCCGGCATAGAGCACCACCACACCCGGACGGCAAACACTCAGAAGAAGCGGGAACCAAAGATAATCTACCAAACTGAACCTAAAGTTATCACCGTTTATAGTGCAGCCGATTTCAAGGAACTGGCCCAGCGCCTCACCGGATTACCCCGTGGCGAAGATGAGGTTCCGGCAGCGAGGGTCGCTTCTATCGAACGTACGACAGGAATGTCAATAAAAGGCACAGAAGTTGGCCCATTTCCCGGTGCAATATCGCCAGTGCCGACTACAATGTCGCCGGTAGTACCGTCGGGATTTTCCATGCCGGAGAAAGAAACGGTGCCGTTCAGTGAAGTGATGTGGTCATCGGTTTCTAGACCAATGGATTCTCAGCCGGTGACAGAAACGGTGCCGCTTAGAGATGAACTTCGATCAGCGCATTCTAGACCAATATATTCTATGCCACTGCCGGAACCGGTGCCGTTTAGAGATGAATTTCGATCAGCGCATTCTAGACCAATGGGTTCTCTGCCGGTGCGGTTTAGAAATGAGTTTCGATCAGCGTATTCTAGACCAATGTGTCCGCTTAGAAATGAGTTTCGATCAGCGCATTCTAGACCAATTAATTCTATACCCGTGCCGTTTAGAAATGAGTTTCGATCAGCACATTCTAGACCAATTAATTCTATGCTGGTGCCGGAAACCGTGCCGTTTAGAGATGAATTTCGATCAGTGCATTCTAGACCAATGGATTCTCTGCCGGTGCCGTTTAGAGATGAATTTCGATCAGCGCATTCTAGACAAATGAGTTCTCTGCCGGTGCCGTTTAGAAATGAGTTTCGATCAGAGCATTCTAGACCAATTAATTCTATACAAGTGCCGGAAACGGTGCCGTTTAGAGATGAATTTCGATCAGCTCATTCTAGACCAATGGGTTCTATGCCGGTGACAGAAACGGTGCCGTTTAGAGATGAATTTCGATCAGTGCATTCTAGACCAATGGATTATATGCGGGTGCCAGAAATGGTGCCGTTTGGAGATGAATTTCAATCAGCGCATTCTAGACCAATGGATTATATGCGGGTGCCGGAAACGGTGCCGTTTAGAGATGTCTTATGGCCAGGGAATAGCTCCTTGCCGAATCAGTCGTCGGGTTCTCTTTCTAGCGCAATAGTTTCTTCCCCTCCTGTGACAGAAAGTGACCCATTTAGTACCTTTCTGAATTCGTTGTCCAGTCCTATTTCTTGCGATGTGGTTTCTTCTTCACCGCCGTCACCACCGATCTCTCCGACTCAGGAAGTACCGGACTGGTGGTTTAAGTAGTTTTATCGCAAGAGCAAGTGACAGACACGACGCCGTTTTGTAATGACCTTTTGTTCTTCAATCCTTTCCTTTTGTTTCTTTTTTTGTTCCACTTTCTTGAGTTTGAGATCTTAGGAGAAATATAATAGGGAATATTAACGTTTAGAAAATTTGCAAATCTAGAGTAAAACAAAATAAAGTTTGGTTTGGCAAATAGGGATGGGTCCTATTACTTGAACCACAAGTTTTCAACATTAATATGATATATGCATGTTTTTTCAGATAATATTCATCATTATTAATAATGTGTTAGTATAATAATGTAAGATCCCACTAGATACATAGACAATCAAAAGGTCTAAGATTCTATTCATTTGAGCGACATTTCTTGGCAGTGAGGCATCCCAGTACTATCCAATAAGGTATAACTTAAGAAGAAAAAATATTTATATAATTTTGTAGCAGCCCATGTATTCATTACACAGAAAATGAGTTTGTTATATACCACATTTTATCGTAATACTCGAATTTATTTCCAATGGAAGGCTCATACTGAGCCTAAGGAGTGCATTGAGAGGTTTGAAGTTTGAACTTGCCCTTCTCACACTCAGTTATTGTCCCAGGGTTTACCATACACTTTAATCAACATATAATAAGAATATTCTATTTAATAATGCATGCCATAAGCGGCTAGAAGCCAAACTAGGAAGTTTTTACAGTTAGTAAAGGCAACTGCATGAACAAATAGAAACACATATTGGGGAAAACTTCAATTGCATTTTTTGGGTCTGCACCTATAGTGAAGTTAACTAATATTCACACAAAAATGTTAAAACAAATAAATCACGATTCTTGTGGCCTGACTCTACAAGCAGAACCAAATCAGGGACAAACTAAAAACTGTAAATGTACAAATTCCCGGTGAAGATGTCACAATGTTTGACATCTGACATGAATTTAGAGCAATAAGCATAACTCATCTGAATGTTTCCACTTTTATGATATCTGGCAAAATTGCTCACTCTATAGAAAGCAAAATCGAAGAGCCTTAAATGTGAAGAAATTACCAACAAAGGTATAATGGCATAGTAGGTCTTAAAGCCTAACAGGTAATCCAAAGTTATGGAATGTCTTGATAGTTCCATCACAACCAGCTGCCACAATTGATAGTCCCCATGTTTCTGATACGCAATTGTCAAGGCAAGGATCTTTGCGATATAACTGTTTGTAATCAAATTCATCGTCGGTGAAAGGTAAATCCCAATTGAGAAACTTCTCCTCTGGCCATGTCATTGAACCTCGACATGTACTGTCGATTGAGAACCAACTGCGAAAAGAAAACCTTTGTGACTCTCTAGCCCAAGGAACAGCCTCTAATGGAGGTTTCATTTCTGAAGAATAGCATGACGAATTATAGCGAGAGCTTGCGCTCGTGCCTGACCAAGGTATTGCCACGGTGACGCCCTTGGAGGAAAAGTATTCGCAGGAATACTTAGATTTTGTGTGTTTGGAAAGAGCATGTCCTAATTCATTGAAGTTCCACATATAAATACGAGAGTCATCTCCAACTGAAATTAAATGTTTTCCAGTTGATGCAAATGAACCGGACATCTGACTTCCCGACTTTGGAAGGCCTGCAAGAAATAACAAGATTAACCAACTTAAAATATTTCATGTAAACCAATCATTAAAAATATAGATGGTGGAACCAAGTATTATGTTCTAGTGGCATTCCCATCGTCTCAAAGACGCAAATTATTGAAGGTAAAGTCAAAGATCAGATAAGGAATACGCACAAAAATACACAGACAAAACCTGAAACACAACTTCAATGCTTGCAAGTAAAGCATGCATATGTAAAAGGGATCAAATACATTCTCTATGTTAGAGAAATTATAGGGTGTGCATATGCAAATAGCCAAGACTAATCAAAAGTCCTTAGCCCTCTAGTTGCAGATTAGTAGAGTATATTACAAATAGAGTAACAGAAAAGTGCAAAACAGTACTTCAACTTCTAGAACTTAAGAAGCTAGATTTTGATTCTGTGGAGAGACGCAAAAGATTTTCTACAGAATGTAAGTATTTTTCATTACAAAGCTGATCTGCTGATGTTTTCCAATTTCTAAAACAACTGCTTATATCTAAATTGCAGCATGCAACAGTGTAAGGAAGGACACCAGTTCAGCAGATCCTACCATCATATCATTATGATGCACTTCTACATCAGGAAACAACAATAAACTATTAACTAATTCAACAATGAGTTACAAAGAAGTTTATAGCTGCATATTTTTTCAAAGAAAAGGGAAAAAAAGTATTAGAAGAACCAGCTCAGCTGGCCCTTAACAGAGACAAGATGATCAAGCCTAATTGATATAAGCAAAATAAAACAGTATTTAGGATACTCATCAACATGTCAAGGTCACGAGCCATAACAATGATGCCAATATAAAAATTTTTTTGCCATGTCAAATTAAACAATGAGTTAATATAAAATCACATGAGATTGCAGTCAATCAGCCTCTAAACAAAATGAAAAGTATTAAACAAATGCAAATTAAAATTAATAGATTTAAGTTAATTTCGAAATGTGTCATCGCGTTCTGTCGCTAATGGCTCAATCTTAGTCTCTCTACCTTTGTATGTCTGAACAAGTTCAACACCTTCATATATTCTAACTTTGGAATCTTCTGATGTGATTATAACTTTCTGATGGTTTTTCTGGGAAAACTGCAATAAAATAAGAGTTTGGTAATGTTAACAAAGGAAGTACAGAGTAGTAACATTTTAGCAGAGCAGATTTTCAAGATTATAACCTGAATGCCAGTGATCTTGTTGCCAGAAGTTCTCTTTTTTCCGTTGACACGAACCTGTGCCTCTAGCTGGAAATATTTGCCTAAACCATTAGAAATCCAATTTAGAAACTAATTTTAATCCATGTCCCTTTCTTATTCTCTTCCGATTATTAGTGTTAATGACTATAGTAATGGGACAATCCACAAGTCATACCTGAAGCAATAAAAAAGCGGCAAGTGCCTGTAAGGGTACCCACTACGAAACCCTGCGCGAGTAAATATTTAGGTTAAAATTCTCATGGGCAAAAGTTTCCAAAACTGTGATAAGTGAAGTATCCATAACACACCTTTCCATCTGGCTTGTAACTTATAGCACTTATGACATCTCGTACGTCGGCCCAGTCAACTACGCTCTCTTCATTTACACTCCATATTCGGGCTTTTCCATCTATGGACCCACTGATGAAGTAATTCTCATCAACAGGGTTGAATTGAATGCATGTCACTGTTTCATTAAAAGAAGAGACACAATTGTGATTAATTATACTTGTGGTATAAAATCATGCTAATGTTTGATGTTATAGAAAACTATGAATATGAACAAAGCATATGCTGCAATTATAGATGGTTACAAAAAAAAGCATACTAAAAGGCATGGTTCCCATATGCAGATATACTTACCATAGTCTTTGTGATGGAAAACATTAAGACATTTATTCGAACCAATTTGCCACAAGCGGACGGTTTTATCCGTAGAAGATGAAAGGAGAATCTGCAATGGGTATTTTAGATAAGATTTAACAAAAATTGCAATCACAGCAAATATAACTTATCACATAATAGGGAATAAACTAAAACTCACATCTGAACTAGACCAAGCTAAATCCAAGACATCACCGGAATGACCATAAAATTCTTGCAGTGGTGATTCCTCAATTTGTAAGATCTTGTTTGGAAGCACATTAAATGAATAGCTAGAGTTTTTCCTCTGAGAACAAGAGATGTCATGTTTCACTTTGCTAATAATGCTATCTTCTTCACTGAAGCGAAAACTGGACGTTTCCATGGATACAACACGCCATATGCGTATAACACCGTCTTCACCTCCACTAGCTAGATACTTGCCAGTGTGACTAAATTTCATAGTCCAGATCAGTCCTTTGTGTGCTCTAATCTCTTGTCCAATGTAGAGTGCACTCAATTCCATCCACTTCTTTTTGTTCTGTCTTACATGTATTCTACCACTTTTACTTGCCCTTCTACTCAATTTTGTTATGTCTTTTCCTTTTCTGCTGTCTACAAAGCGTGCCCACCAATTTTTCTTTTTCTTCTTAAAAGCTTCGAAGTCCCGAAATTCTTCTACAGCTTCAGTTTCTCTATCTATGTGCTCTTGATCTGAAGAAGGCTCAAACACCTTCCCTTGGAAACTTCCATCTGTTTTATCATCTTGGTCTTGGCACCCTTTGAGTTCATTCAACAAAACTTGTTCTTCAGAAGTTGCTTCACATCCTGAGTTAATCAATTTCTCAGGAACTCGATCATCAAGCACAATGCAAGCATTTGACACTGCTCCATTGCAATCCTTGACCCTTTCCAGTTCCAAACTTATCAAAGACTCATCAAAGGTCACCATTTTCTCTTGCAAACAAACCTTTGAAGTACCATAAACTAAACCCATCCATTGTGAAAACTTTTCCCTTCTTTCCTTCACACTAAGAGGCTCATTCACCCAAACCTCATAACCAAACTCTTGTCTGGTCAAAACAGATTCATGAAGAGGTGACAAATAATCCACCGAGTCAAAGAACACATCACTGTCTCCTTCATTAGATATCAGCATATCTTGTCCTTAGAAACAAAAATTCCACATCAAAAAACTGCCACAGTGCTGCTCGTTCAATTTCCAACTCTTTCCTCAACTAAAATAAAATCGCTGCTTTTGCAACACCTTAAATAGTAATACCAACCCAACCCCTCCAAAATCAACAACACTCTTGAGTTTCTCTCTTAAATCATGCCACAATCAAGGTATTATAAAATGTTACCACCAAAACAAGCAGGGACCAAGTACGAGGAATCAACCTCCAGCTCCACAAAACAACCTATAACAACAGTGTTTTGAATGTTGGAAACCATCAATAGGATTAGGATCCCAATACTATAAAGAATGAAAAAGAATATTTAATTATTCCACAAACCCCAAGAATTAAAATAACCAAACTCAAAGCCCAAAATAAAGAATCAACGCAAAGGTGAAAGCTTTTGAGTTGGAACAATTAACAACAGTATAATCACACACCCCACCTTGAGTATTAAACAAAACACAACAAAAAGTTAAACTTTATCACCGACCCTCCAGTTTTTATGGCAAATGCAACAAACCCAGAAACTCTTCACGTACAATGAATGGTTCAAAGGGCACACAGGGATTAAGAGAAATTGGCGGAAGAAGAAAAGGGGTGTCGCAAAAATGTGATATTGTTAATACCTGTGTTACTCAGAAAACAAACCAACTAAGGTAACAAGTGTCTCAGTTTTCTTGAGATCTGTGTTCCTTTTGTTGGGATTGAAAAGTTGCACGCACGAGCGACAAACACGAACGGCGTGAAACAAGATACTAGTGTTTTCTGCAACAACAAAATTACTCATTTTCTTCTATGTAATGTTCCTCTTCATCATGCTTTGTAATCTTCACCTTCATCATTTTATTTATATAATAATGTATCTGTAAATGAAATAACTAAACATTCAGAATCTCAACATCAGAGTAGTTATTTAACTAACTAATCATTAGTGACAACTATATTTTTACATTAAAAAGTACAAATGTTACAAAGTGAAGAGATAAGATTTTTCAAACATGTTTGAAGGTATGAATGAATAATACACATACAATGCTAATGAGACATTGTGGGCTATCAAAATTCAGAGAAATTCAACAACGATGAACTTGATTATCTGCTGATGAATTCAACTTTATTGAGTTTTTGCTTACTTTTTATTGTAGCTTGACTAATAAAACGTGCCATGATTTAAGAAGTTGACTAATAATATTTGCATAATGTTTTTTCCATGTACAACTCCATCTTTTAAATTTTTGAAGACCAATTATTAGAAAAATTCTTTTATTGATAAAATCTGTGCAACCTTGATTATCGATTTTTCATATCCTTTTTTAAAGCACATTAATGGGTATTATTCAGTGCTTTAAAAATAAATAAAGTTTACATTTTTATACAGATTTTGTATTTAAAAGTGTAATAAACAAGGTAGAACAAATTTTCACCCGTGATACCGGATTTGGATATTATGATTTTCTCAAAAATCAATTAAAATATATTTAGAATTTTGGATTGATTGAATAAGGGGAAAGGAATATAATGCAATAACTAATGAAAGTGATTAAAATTTCATTCCATAATATTAATATTATAGTGGAACTTTTAGTTCTAATCTTTATATTCTTTTCTCTCTAAAGTCCAAATTGAGTCAATGTAATAATGGATAAAATGAAATTCATTAATTTTTATTGCATACTCTCTAAATTTCTCTAAAGATATATTACATGTCATTTATTCATAATTATAAAGAGTTTTAGGTTAATCTAGTGAGATGATATAATGCGGATAAGAATAAAGATTGAAAGAAGATGTGGAAAAAATAATAAAGAACAAGAGGAAATGATACAGAGTTGCAGCTGTTAGTGGAGAACCAATATCGTTGCTAGCTATGAAGATACCCTTCTAGTTAGGAGAATAAAATATGACATAAGTTAACTCATATTTCTATTAAAATTATTATAAGTGTCTTACTTAATTATTTTTTATAAAAATATTTTTAAAAATTAAAAAAATAGGACATATATAATAATTTTAATATCAGAATGAGATAACTTATTTTATACCATAATAAAGTGATGACTCGTTAACTCTAAAGTGTGCCTAATAGTGATAGGTGTCCATTTTGGGCCATGAATAGGGCTATATTTTACAGCAAGAAATTTATACACCACCGACTCTTACATCTGCAAGTTCGGACTTTAATTTTTTTGGGTCCTGTCTCAGTGTAGCTTGTTGTTGTGGACATGAGAAAGGGTCTCAGTAAAAAAAGAAAAAAAAGGGTCACCTATGTGTCTATGTTGATGAATTGGATATTTAATTATGTTGTTGAATGGGTTAATTATACCTATACTTTTGCTCAAGTTTTTAGTGATATTCTGTTAGATTTTCCTTAGTCTCATTGCTATATTTGTAATATATTATTCATAAAATTTTATTGGCTAATTGAGTGTTGTTGTTGACCTTAAACTATACGCCTATCAACGTCTATGTTCAAAATTCAAATAGTGACAATGCATATGGAAGTGAAGAAATAGAATAATGTTACTTGTAAAACATAATTTAGAAAACTTTCTGAACAACACATTTTTTATAAAGCAAGATAATTAAAAATATAATTAATTTATGGTATATTATCAAGTTCTCCAAAATGTCAATAATTCGATTCTTAGGAAGAATATGAAAGGGATTAATTCTTTACCTAAAAAGTGAAAGATATATTTAGTAACATTCTATATGCATACCTTGGCTTCCAATGCCAATGACATGGAAAGGAGTTTATCTATGACCACTTTGTATGACCCCTAGCTTTTAAGTTCTCTGAAAGCAATCCCCAATTTCACCCTTTTCTGCTAAAGGGGTTTCAGTAAAAAAGGAAACTTGTTTGAAACTGGGGTTGTCCTTTTAGCTGGATTTTTTAGCAACAAACCACAAAAAGAAACTCACGTGATTCATATAAACAAAGCGGAGAGAGGGGGAGGACCCATTTATCTATTCAAGGGAACATACGTTCAACTAGTGATCGATTAAAAAATATATTAAAATTAAAAATTTAATAATTAAATATTTTTTTGGTTAAACAAAAAGATATATTTTGTGGAATATGATATATGTTCTCTTTATTTAAACACCACAAGAGCATGGTCTAATAGAGTGTGGTGTAGGGCATCTCTTTCATTGGGAGGAGAGTATGGTCATATGCTATTCCTATATCTTCTATATATATAAATATCCTAGTTGTTTGTTTATTCAAAGAGTTTTGAAGTGTTGGAGGTGGTGGTGGAAACCTTAATGGCAAACAAAATGGAATGGAATGGAAGGAGTATAATATGGGTCTGACTCTGAAGAAAAAAATCATTGACAAAAGAAAAAAGTGACATGATATGATGTATCATGGTATAAATCATTATCATCACTTTGCAACCTTCGAAGCTTCCAAATTCCACATATACTGTCACAAGTTTTCAGTCACCCTTGCCTCCTCCCATATGGACATTTTGATTTTATGTCAAAAGAGTTTTAATTTGAAAAACTGTTAACAGAATAATATAATATAAAAAATGTATATTATGCAAAAAAATGTTACTACTTACTACAACACATTTAACATTTTTCTTTAGAAAATCCTTCTGGCCTAATTTGATGAGAGATTAATCTTATGGGATATGGGAATATACCTAAGCAAATACCCTCCAATTTGTTACATGAATATAAATTCAAGGATGGAACTTAAAATCAGGCAATCCTTACCTACTATTGAGAGATACATGCCTTGAGCTATGATTTCTAGGGGCTGCCATTTTTTATATACTGTTATTGTATAATTTATATTTAATTATCATTGACTCTCTTTAAAAAGTAGTATAAATGAATGATAGATGATAATGTATAAATGTTTACACTGATAATGCATAGATATTATATTTATATCAAATATTAACCAAGTGATAAAAAAAGTGTTTTGCCCAATGTACTGGGTGAGAATCGCCATTCAATTGTAAATTCACTGCATGCACTAGCTATAATTTAATAGATTTTTCAGAATCTTGCACTCGTGTGTGCTTCATCATGGTAGTTGTGCTATGTGCATTGTTATGTGCCCATAATAATTGAAGTAAGCTAAAATTTAAGTCATGAAATATAATATAGTAAGTTTGACACTAATCTCTAATGTGTCAACAAACCAGAGATACATGCATGCTCATTGTCGATTAGTTGTATGAATTATTCACAGTATGCATATATTGTACAATCACATAAAGATACATGCATGCTCATAGTATGATTAGTTGTCAGCATTTAAATGGATTTTCCATAATCAATTCAAATGTTCAAAATTGGCTCCTCTATAGCTATATACCCTACCTGTCAATTAGTCATTTACTTGTAATTAGTGGCGGATCTTGATAGACAACAATATTTAACTACAATTTTATTACTAAAATTAGTCGAGTAATAATGAATATGAAGGATCATATATGATAAAATTTTCAGTTATTTCATTTTCAATATAAATTACTATATAATTTACAAGAAATTTATCTTCTATCTTACTACATAATTTTGATTGGTTATTTTTGTTGTTGAAAATGATATTTATGTAGTAACTAAACCATAATAACTAAAATAAGACGAAACAATATATGACTAACGACGTATGATTGAGAATTTGTTTTTGTTATGATTGAGAATTTTTCAAACTTGAATGACTAAAGACAGGACAATAAAATTTTGAAATTGATATCTCAAACTAATTTTTTGTTGCTCATTGAAATTCACATAATAGATTTTTGACAAAAATACATATCTTATAAATATTAAATAAATTATAAGCATCATTAGTGTATATATTATCAATACATACATAATATCTTTCATCAAATGTAAAATAGTTACTAACTTAAATGAAATCATATTATTATAAGTAACATCAATATCTACACATGTAAGAATTTTTTTTTATCAATTATGTATAATTTATTGAAGGATAACACATGTTATATTATATTTATTTATAATTTATAAATATGTATTTCCATAAATACGTCATTTGGGTGGAGGAAGTGAAGTAGATCTGCTTTTCCAAAAAATATGTCATTGTATGTATCACTTTTTATAATTTAAGAGTTTAATAATTAAATACTCAACCATAACCAATGACACATGAAACAACATAGGATATATTACTATAGGTAAAGAGATAAAAAACATTATTTTAATAAATTAAAAATTTAGAAGGGGAGTTGCCCCCACCTACCCTTTACATGTTATGTCACTGCTTGTAATATATATATATATATATATATATAAATAATGAATATGTATTAGTGATTGAGGAATATACGTACAATTTTTTATTATTAATTATACATATCTATATGCTCCAATCGACATATTT
Source organism: Lupinus angustifolius (assembly GCF_001865875.1). NCBI lineage: Eukaryota > Viridiplantae > Streptophyta > Magnoliopsida > Fabales > Fabaceae > Lupinus > Lupinus angustifolius. The sequence continues at coordinate 12,451,845 of NC_032023.1, forward strand.
AATTTTGAGAGTAGATAGGACGGTTAGAAGATTGTGGAGCACAACAAGAGGAGACCAATTGAGCTTTAGTGCAAAAATCTATGTTGTATTTGCATATTCGAAAACAAAAATCAATAGTGTTATTACTGAAATGATAGTTGATACTACAAGGACCCTTGTTTGTATTATAAAATAACATGTATTGTTCTAGCAGTTTATATACTTTATAGTATAAAGTTTTTCATGTGATTTTTACATAAATAAAAATAGATTGTGATAATTCTACCTGTCACGCTGTTAGGTCGCCCATTTCAATCACAGCACAAACATTGCATGCAATAAAGCAGTGTCATATGTGAATTATTATTGGCATTTGCATTGGCAATATCAATCATGGCATTTTATTTCCCTACTATCTTTGGTCACATTCAATATCTATTTTGTCGCATGACAAAATTCTTAATGTTATATCAGAAAGAATTACATAAACCAAACAATAAAAGGAAAAGATGAAAAAGGAAACATGATACCTAAATTTAGTTGCAGATCTAGGACTCGAGTAGAAGAGATGTAAGCTGCATTAAGTGATCCAAAATATATCTGAAAATGATAAACAAGTGGTATGTGTGTAACATGGTATATGAATTTTATATAAATTTCACTTTATTGAGTAACTATAGATTGATATATTCATCAAATTCAGAAATGGGAAATAATTTAAAAAGCAGATATAGTTAATTACATAGGAACAAAACGTTACTAGGAGTTGGGCACTACAATGAGTACTAACCTCAAATAAAACACAGGACCTTTGTGGACTCAACAGAACTCTTGGTCTTGGCTCTTCACTCCCTTTTCAGTATGCAAATTGCAATCAAAGACTGGGGAAATCAGAATAATAATTGATCTCTTATATATTTTATGTACTGTTTGTACCTCTGTATATACAAGTGTTTGCAAGAAGGAGCATAGTTGTTTGATTTTATATTCTACAACTAATTGAAGGATCCATTAAATAATGTTGGGAATAAAATAATCATTTATAGTTTGTGTTAGTGAAGCTTGTTTTCTTTCGTCCATAACACAATACATTGAGGAAAGATGAAGAAATATCAAACTTGTCCATATAAAAGGGGAGAAAGGGAACTTTTGGTGCACAAATTGGGCTAAGCAACAAAAAATAACGCCAATTCAATGTGACAATAAAGCAAAAAGTTTATGTTTCGTACTAACTATATGGATCGAAGATACATGGAATTCTTGCTGGCTTACCAAATCAATGGGTTTTGAAGGGTTGTTTTATTATTGTATAGACATATACGTGACTAATCTAGACCCCACTCATCACATGCTTCTTCTTGTTGTTTTCTTAGGGGGATATGGAACTCGTGTAGATCACTTTATTTTTTTATAAGTATGCACTACGCTTACAATTCAACCGTGCTCATATTTTGTATTGAATAGCGATTTCAAGCGTTGTCTACGTGAACGTAGTAGAATATTAGTATGATTCATTAAGTAAATGTGGACATTGTTGTATATGAACTTGAAAAAAATTGATGCCTCATATCATAATTTAGCTTAGTACTCGACTCTCCGATACTAAAATATATCCCGACCCAATTATTAATTGTTCCATGTTGGCATTGGCCTTTTGGTGCAGCTACCTTTGATTTGTCACTTTTTATTCAGGATTTGAGAGTATCCTGAAGATACGAGATCCACTTCACTGCTTATTTTCTTTGTTTTAATATAGCACCTTAGCGTAAGAGTGCATGTGGACATATATTTAACTCACCAAATTACTGATACTTATCACAACCTGATTACTATCGTGGCTTCCTATTAAGACGTGCATATATCGTTCACCTTTTCTTCAACTTTTTAATGTAGATTACGTAACCTATTTTTATTAGTGAAAAAATTCTAATCGTGTTCATTATACATATAAGCTTTGTTAAAGATGTATCATTCTTATCAATAAGGCTCCAATATAATTAGGTCTAAACGATTTGTTTGCGAAATAAATTTCAGATAACGTTAAGGTTTTGATTCTTGTTATAATGAGGGTTTATTGGTAAAAGCAAAATACACATCGATTATCACTATTTGTTAGTACTCACTTATTTATTGAAGATCACATCCTTTATATATCCAACAGAAAAAGATGCATTACTCTTAAAGCCGCAATCCATTTTCATGAGCCTTTAATTTAAAATGGGTAGATAATGCATGCTCAAATTGTGATTCACATACAATTATGATCATAATAATTGTTTTTATAACTACTTCAATTATATCATATATGATGATGATTGTAATTGTGAATGAATTTACTGTATTTCTTACCATTATCCTTCTTGTAATTGATTGTAATAAATATAGAATATAATATTTATGTATTGAAAATGTAAAAATTTGTACACAATCATTTTTATATTATTTTTACTTAATAGTCAATGATGATAAAATATGAATGGTGAATAATGTATTGACAATGTAAAATCCTCTTACCTTGTCAGTATACATCTTTTTCTCATGAATATAACATTATAAGTGTATAACTCAGTATAAGCAACCATATTTATAAAATATTATGGACTATGTTGATCGGTCTTGAACCCATTATTTGTGTTTGTTTCATCTCACATCATATAGAACAAAACTTCCAGAAAAGATGCAATAAAGCAAATCCTCCAGTCTTTACTTTTGAAATGTAGGCCAACAAAAAGAACAAAAGAGCACAAGTTTGCGGACTCCGATTGACACACATAGCTTTATATTGCTTAGAAAAAGGTTTTCTAATGTAGTATATATAAGCTATTTTGGTTGAGAATATCCCACGATGGGTAATGAAGTAACAGTTGTACCACCCCCACCACATACCAAAGAAGATATGATTTGCTAATTCAAAAGAATAGAATAATTATAATACCTGAGATAGTGAGGTGTATCAATATCAAATCACTGTATAAATGTGACTCAAATGGTCAATTGACTAGTTAATTATTTAACATATGATGGTGATCCTAGTGCAATGTCCATAAAATTGACACATTGTCGATCTCAAGCAAAACATATACATTATATTTGGGTATGGAATAATGAGCGTGGCACACAATAAGACTTCATTATTAGGATAAGGATATGTGTTTCAATTTGTTCTGTCACCCAAATTATCCTCAGACTAATGATATTAAAATTAAAATAGAAAAAAGTAATAAATATTTACTTTTAATTAACATTATATATTTTTATTGGTTTAAAATATAGTTTGAAACACAATTTCAGATAATACATCGTTCTCCCATAAATGTCTAATTGTATATTTGCCATTAGAAGCGTGTTAGTGGGTCAAGTTTAGTTATGTTTGTGTAGTTTTTTAATAGGATAAGGTAGAAGGTATGTTCTGGATAAAAGCTGGTAACGTTGACCCACAAAAGCCTCCTTTGTTGTTAAATGGGGAAGGGTTAGGGAGCACCTTGGTTGCAATGCAACTCATACTTCATAGATAAGTCTTCATCGCCTTAGTGTAATGAGAATGAATGTTGCACGTAATTTCTTTTGCACCATATCATATTTTACTTTTAAAAATAAAAAGGGTGACACGATGATCTCATCTAATAGGGTTTGAAAAAGAAAGTGAATGTACACCACCTTACCTTCAAATGTTCCACTATTAATTTAGTAAAAAATAGATAAAGAAAGAATGATTATTTCATACTATTTTTAATATCACTTTTTATGTATATTGATTGATCAATGAAACATTAGTTGATAAATATACTAGAGGTTATTAGTGAGTTGATTTTTTTTATAGAAAATGAAAATGAAAGCTAGAGTTATCATATATTTCATGGCTTTTAAGTTGTTAGAAATTTACATTAATAGGCTGATTTTTACCTTTTGTACCTATAAATATTGATCGTTTTTAAGTTCATCTCTAAAATTTGTTTTTTAGTTTAGTCTTTAATTTATTTATTTTCATTTTAAGTCTAACGTAAAGTTTGGATGAAAATTTATGTAAGTAAATATAGTTACATTAAGTCATCAGTGATAAGTACTAGAACCAAAATTAAAAAAAGTCTCCTAACTTAGAATTCTTGAGGTGTAAAAAGTAAATTACACTAACATCCCTTGAGTTTTAGTGAAATTATACAAATTATCTCTCTATTTTTTACACTTACAAAAAAACCTAATTTATATATATATATTACACTGACTACCCATGCATATGAAATAAGTGTGTTATTTTGAATAAAAAATGATGTTTAGTGTAATTAACTTAAACAAAATATGATATACCAACAATGTATTGGTCTAGTGGTGTAAGGCTTCACTAGATCTTCAAGGTCAAGAGTTCGATTCCTAGGAGCGACACTTGTTGGGATGGGCTGTCACGAACCCCAAAGAGATTAGTTCCTTATCCAAAAGGGTGAGGGATACCATTGGTAGTACCAAAAAACAAAATATGATATATTATAGAGACAAATCCAAATAGTATATGAGTTAATACATTTTCATTATTTTTGATACAAAATGTATCAATAATTCTAAGGAGTTATTGTTTTAATCACTCTAATACTATGTTGTAATGAATAAAAAAGAATGAAAATGTATTGACTCGTATTCTATTTGGATTTGTTTCGACAATATATCATATTTTATTTAACTTAATTACATTTATCAACATTCTTAGTTTAAAAAGTCACACTTATTTTTACTTAGGATATTGAGTATAATGTATATATATAAAGTAGAGGTTTTTGTAAGTATTAAAAATAGAGAGGTGATTTGTATAACTTTACTAAAATTTAGGGTATAAGTTTGATTTACTCAAACATAAAAGATTACTCGAGTGAAGAAAATCGATATCTTCTACAAGAGGAATCAATCTCTTCTAAATTCCAAATGGCTACGTTTTGCAAAAGTTATGATGCTTTCATGACAAACACTTAAATTCCTTGATCACAGACCACGAGTTAATATAATATCTAAAGACATGATCTCCTTGATTTCATGACAATCATTCCAACAAAGTAGGTATGCGACAGTTAAGTGCACCAAATAAGAATTTAATATATAAGCAAATAAGGTTGGTGTATCCTATATCATCTTTAATTATTATTGATTATTTTACATACACAAAAATAACAAAAATAATTGTGAATGATATGCTACTGATGACAAAAAAATACAGAGAAATTAAACAAGAATAAGAGATAAATAAATAAATTTTATGCTCACCCAGTTCATTGTTGAATCATATAACCCAAAAGTAAACTAGCACAAAATGATTGTTGTATGATGTAAGATATAACCAAATGATAGTTCCAGAATTTACCACGTAAGAAGAAGAGAGAGAAGTTGGAAAAAGTTATGAATTCTTTAATTTGCAAGACAGCTGAGATTTTGCAAGTGCTAAAGTCAATAGAAGACTGAATCAAGAAACAGGATGCCAACACTATTTATTTTCATGGAATTCTGAAACATAAGCAGGTCAGGAATAAAATCACAACATCCATGTGATGATGACAAATGAGAGAGGGGTAAGTTTATTCACCTAATTCATGTGTAGATGAATCTTAAGAATTCATAACTTTCACATAATAAGAATGGTTATAGACTAGGGGTGACAAAATTATCCATAATCCAAAATCCATTCAAATTAAATTCATCCAAATCCATCTGTTAGAACTAATGAATTTAAATGGATATAATCCAATTGATAGTTTTGATAATGGATGGATTCAAATCTATCCATTATATCCAAATGGATATCCGTGAATATATTCATTTGAATGGATACCCAATCCATCCAAAAAAATAAAAACAAAAACATTTCTTTCCAATTAATTCAATATTAATCTAAAAAATCTCTCTCACCTTTCTAAGCATAATACCCCACGTTAAAAAGTGCTTATAAAAAAAGTATAAACGATTACGGGCCTTAGTGCTTTACCCCAACATCTTAATGCAAAGTATAAATATATCATTTTGGTTATTGACTAATGTGATAATATAATAACAAAATAAAATATTTCAGGATGATGGACTGTTGCATACAACTTGTGGAAGTGTCAATTATTAGAGGTGTAAGCGATTTCGGTTTAAACCATGAAACTGATTAAACCGAACCATAAAATGCAGTTTGGTTCGGTTCCGCGGTTCGGTTTAGTTTTTTTATTTATTTGGAACCATTTAAGTTCGATTCGGTTTACGATTTTGTAAATTTTGGAACTGTTAGAACCGAACCACATATTAAAAAATAATTTTATTTTATATTTGGGTTTAAGTTTTAAAGTTAGGAGATAAAATATGATTAAGAATTTAAGATTATTAATACATATATTCTATAAATAAGAGGCAAATATAAAAAATAATTTAGTAAACAAACCTAAATATTTATTATCTCTATTATCCATTAAGAAGATAGAAAAAAAACTAAAAAACTAGTATACATTTTGTCACTAATCACTGATGAAATTAATTAAATACAGAAATTAAGGAACTAAAATAAAATAAAGAAATAACTTGAGGACATTACTAATGATGTAGAGTATTAGGTATTACTCTTGGACTAAAGAATTGGTACTTGTTGGACATTGTCAAAGATTTTGTAGACTAAAATTTCAAGTTTGTAGTGCATTGAGATGTTGAATTATTATTGTTTTACTAGAAAGAGTATTAAATACATTTATAATTGTTGTGTTTAGTATTCATTTAGTTGACTGTATACTTTGCAAATTTTCTTCAACTATTTCTTAAAGGATTTTTTTACAAAGTTGAAAAACCGCGGAACCGAAGTGAACCATTAATGATCGGTTCAGTTCCTAAATAAAATTTGCGATTAATCGAGTAGAACCGAACCATATCATTGTGTCGGTTTGGTCTCTAAATTGCATCAAAAACCGAACCGAACCAAACTTTTACACTCCTACCAATTATATTGCACCAGAGATTTTTGTCAATAAGAGAGCTTATAAAAACAATTCACAAATTCACCTTTTTAAAAGTGCTTATAAAAAAACACTTTTTAAAAGTGCTTTTTAAGAATTTTTTAAAAAAAAAATCACTTTTTAAAAGTACATTTTTTTTAAAAAACACTTTCTAAAATGTTATTTCAAATTTTTATTTAAAAATGTTTTATTAAATAATAATTTTTTCTTCAAATTGATTTATTCAAAATATTTTGTTCAAATTAAAAAAAGTGGGTTGGATATCCATCCATCCAATCCATTAAAATTGATACATGGATAGAATGGATGGATTGCAATCCATTGGATATGGATGAATTGAATAATTTAAAAATATGATGTAATGAATTTATATGGATTGATGAATAGTTTTCTATCCGTCTATTACAATCCAAATCCATCCAAACCCATCAAATTGCCACCCTAGTTATAGATTACTAATCTTTACCCATGACGATACAATCCTCCATTTAGCTATTGTGTGGTGTTCTTGGTTTATAGAGAAACTCTTTTATCTCCTTCTCGTTCTTACTAGGCTCTTGCTTAAGTGATGGCTAATAGAGCAATCTTTATAGGCAGAGATATGAACAATGTTTCTGGTCCTTTTTTTGTTAGTATAGTGCTTCTATCAATCACTATATATAAGCTCTTTCACAAGAGTCTTAACATTTTATTGATAACTCTTCATCCAAGAGTTATATCATTCAAACAATGAAATAGTATATCCCTTCATGTCACAAGGGTCTGCAATCATAAGGTTAGTGCTAATATGCTTAATTGACACTCTAAGTTTCTAAACTTCTACTTTAACGACAAAGTATTTCACCTCCATATGTTTAGCACCTTTGGAATACTTGTTATTTTTAGAAAAAAAAGATTATTGTGGAATTATCACAATAAATTTTCAGCGGATTGACAATAATGTCGACAACCCCAAGTCCTGAAATAAAGTTTCGTAGCCATTTAGCATGAACTGTGGCCTGAAAGCATGCCACAAATTCAGCTTCCATAGTGGATGCACCAATGGCAGTCTGCTTCACACTTTTCCATGAGATAGTTCCTCCAGCTAATAAATACATATAACCGAAACTAGACTTTCTTGTGTCTATGCATCCGTCAAAGTCTAAATCTGAACATCCAATCACCTTAAGGTGATTTGATCTCCTATAAGTAAGCATGTGATCATTTGTACCATGTAAGTATCTCAGAATTTTCTTTGCAGCTTTCCAGTGTTCTATACCAGGATTACTCTGGTATCTTCCTAACATTCCAACTGCAAAACTAATATTTGGTCGCGTACAAGTCTGAGCATACATTAAACTCCCAACTATAGATGCATAAGGAATTTCTTCCATTTGTTTTCATTCCAAGTCATTCTTTGGACATTGTATCATACTAAACTTGTCTCCTTTCTGAATTGGAATGAGAGATGCTGAACATTTATCCATCCTGAATCTCTCTGAACATTGCATCATACTAAATTTTGTTAATATATGCTTTCTAAGACAAGCCTAAAAGTCCTTGTGATATATCACAAAATATTTCTATTCCAATCGCATAGCTTGCGTCACCCATATGTTTCATTTCAAAAAATTTGAGAAACATCTTAGTCTCATTTAAAAGGCTAAGATCATTAGTTGCAAACAAGATGTCATTAACATATAGAACCAAAAAGATAAACTTACTCCCACTGACCGTAAGATATATACATCGATCAATAATGTTTTCCTTAAACCCAAAAGATACAATAATATCATTAAACTTAATATACCACTATCGTAAGCTTGTTTAAGTCCATATATCGATTTCTTAAGTTTACACACCATGTGTTCTTTTCCTTCTCAATGAATCCCATTGGTTGATCGATATAGACCTTTTCTTTTAAATCCCCATTTAGAAAGGCGGTTTTCACATCCATTTGGTATAACTTCAAATCATATTGAGCCACCAATGCCATATCCTAAGTGAGTCTTTCTTAGAGACTAATGAAAATGTCTTTTTATAGTCAATGCCATCTTTTTTATTATAGCCTTTTGCTACAAGTTCGGCCTTATAACGTTCTAAGTTACCATAAAAATCACGCTTGATTTTGAAAACCCACTTACAACCAATTGTTTTGGAATCTTCTGGTAACTCAACAAGGTCCCAAACCTCATTTTGTTTCATAGATTTTAACTCATATTTCATGGCATTTAACCATTAATCGGCATTATCACTATCCATGGCTTGTGAAAACATAACTGGGTCATTCTCAATTCCTATGTCACATTCTGACTCATGTAGGTAAACCGCATAATCATCAGAAATAACATATCTTCTTTCTCTTTGAGATCTTCTTAATGCTATCTTTTGTGATTCTTCTACTATAGGTTCATCAACTTCATTTTCAGTAATGGGATTATTTTGTTGTTCTCCATCATTACTAATCAGTTCAATAACTTGAGGAACAACATTATTAGGGAAACAAGTAAATGGAAATTGTACCCTCACTTCTTAAATTTTCACTTTACGTGGTGTTTCATTCCCACTAATCTCATCATTCTCAATGAACCTAGCATTCTCAGTCTCAACAATTCTTGTAGTATGGTTTGGACAATAAAGTCTATACCCTTTTGATTTTTCTGGATAACCAATGACATAACCAATGATTATTCTCGCGTCCAGTTTCTTTTCTTGTGGATTATAAATTCTAATTTCCGACGGACATCCCCAAACATGCAGATACCTTAAACTATGTTTCTTTCATGTCCACAGTTCAAAAGGAGTCATAGGAACTGCCTTACTAGGAACCCTATTTAATAAATACATGGAGATCTTTAAAGCATAAGTCCACAATGAAATTGGGAAAGATGAATTACTCAACATACTCCTAACCATATTCAACAATATTCTATTACGCCTTTCTAATACACCATTTTGTTGCGGTGTACCTGTAATTGTGTCTTGTGCACATATGCCACGACTTTCAAGGAATTTAGCAAATGGTCCTGGATGTTGTCCATTTTCATCATATATTCCATAATACTAACCACCTCCATCAAACTTGATAATTTTCACCCTTTTATCTAATTGTCTTTCAACTTCAGTAATAATGTAAATCTCTAAGCCTTATAATGCTTGAGATTTATCAGACAATAAATAGATATGTTCATAACGTGAATAGTCACCAATGAAGGTAATGAAGTATTTTTCCTTATTCAAATAATTCACATCAAAAGGTCCACAAATATCTGTGTGTATAATTTCAAGAAGCTTAGTGCTTCTTGTGGCTCCTTTTTTGCGTGCTTTGTTTGTTTACCTTTAATACAATCGACACAAATATTCAGATTGGTAAAATCTAAATCCGGAAGGATTTCATTCTTTACTAACCATTTTATTCTTTCTTTGGAAATATGTCACAAACGTTTATGCCACAAGTAAGCAGAACCTTCATCAATTAAGTCACACTTAATTCCAACGTTATGATGCAAGGTTAAAAGTGTTTCAGAGAAAAGATTATCAAAATTTAACTTGTACAATCCATCACATAATATACCGTTACCAATTAAATGAGTATATTTATACAAATTTCTTTGACAAATTCGAGGGGGTCCCGTTGAGTTCTTAATAATTAAAAGATTTTTTGTTCGTACAAATGACTACATCAAGTTTAGATAAAGAAACTAAATTCCTAGATATATTAAGTACATACAGGGTTTCAAATAAATCTAAGTAATGTATTGTGTCAAAGATTAAATGATAAGTCACAACGACTTTCACTAGAACCTTCACTCTATTTCCCATAAAGACAAATTTTTCATTTGGTCTTGTAGTTCAGTCGTTATGAATCTCTGCATAGTATTAGAAACATGAGCAGTACATCTAGAGTCAACCCACCACATCTAGTATTAGAAACATGAACAATACATCTTGATTCAAAACATACATAAGCATTAGGCTTACCTTTCTTTTCATACCAACCTTTGCGTTTTGGACAATCCTTTTGGAAATGTCCAATCTTTCTATAGAAACGACAAATGTTATCATGATATTCCTTCTTGTGGATTTGAGAAGATGTCTAATTAATCTTTAAGAGTCCCTTCCCTTTCTTGTCATGTTTCTTACTGACTTTTTTTCTAGCTCCTTGATAATTAACATAATTGATGAAATGTTTTCCTTGGCTCCTCATTCTGGTTTCCTCTTGAACTAACATACTATGCAATTCATGCGCATTCCATTTATTTTTTATGGTGTTATAGTTCATTTGGAAAGGACCATATTAAGAGGTTAATGAATTTAGTATAAATTGCATAATGAAGTTTTCATCTACATCTATTCCCAATGTCTTAAGTCTTGCTTCAATGTTTGTCATTTCAATGACATGTTCATGCACAATACGAGAACCATCAAATTTCAACTGCAAAACTATTATCTGGTCGCGTATAAGTAAGCATGTGATCCTTTGGAACAGATTGATCATATATCCTTGTGGGGAACAAATTGATCATATATCCTTTGGGACTTGTACTCTCAGTTATTTCCGAAGAGTTTATTAGGAGGATATTGGTGTAAGGATGGATGAAATAAACATAGCATTCATACATTGAGCTTGTGGGTATTAATCCTCATGGTTTGAGTTATAATGTCATTCATCATTTGTAATTATGTATGTGATATATATATTGTGTATGTTATGCATGTCTGTTTGGATGTTATATTCTGTGAAATTTCACTCCATCAATGAGTAATATTCATTAGATTTCTTACTCTCTTTTCTTTTTGTTTGTCTTCTATTCACGTTTTGTTTAGATGGATCGTTATACCAGGATTCAGAGTTACCACTTTTCGATGTCCCTAGGAGGGGGCATGGAGGATTGAGGGCGACAGTTACACCTACACATGCCCTTGTGCCTTAGAGTTAGAGATGGTATGTGATGGATCTTCCATGCGCTTTCCACACCATCACGAGGAGCCGGAGGCTTCCTTTACCTTGCCTACTCGGTGGTCGGCACCTACTATGTTGTCGACTCAGTCTGTGCCCCCTCAAGGGCCAGATGCTGCAGGGCCTTCCAGGAGGTGACAGACTTGGAACGACGTGATCCGTTCCCCAGTATGGAGGAGAGCTTCTCGGCGGATGACACTAGACCTCCAAGCAGATGCAAGGGTGGTGACTCCGTCGCAGTGTTCGTCCTATGATCCAAATGAGGAGATGGCGATGGAGGAAGAGGAGCCAACAACTGAAGATGATGACTGTGTGGAGTTGATCAACATCGAGGACTCCATTGAGGTTTTCAACCTCTCCTCCGACTCTGAGATGGAGGAGGACCCAAGCGAGTGTTCCAGCACACCCATAGACGCTGGGGCTAGCCGCTAGGAGCTATTTCCATTTCTATTTTTATATTTGATTAGAGTACCTTTGTAGAGTATTTATTTTGTGAGTAGTTTTATTTGGGCGATACTTAGGATTCCGCCTTGTATTTCGTACCAACATTTTCTGATATTCTAATGAAGTATCATTCGAAGTTATCTTGAGTTATTTTTGGATACCATTAGGTAATGGTTTTTGATTTTCCGCATTGTATGTTACTTAAAGTGATATTCCAAAAATGAAACGAATGTAAGGAAATAAATTTTATATAGCTTCATTATTCAAAAAAAAATTTACTCATTTTTGAGCAAGATTTTTGGAGTAATTTTCAGGATGTTAAATACAAGTAAATGGAACTTGTACCCCCACTTCTTGAATTTCCACTTTACGTGGTGTTTCACTCCCACTAATCTCATCATTCTCAATGAACCTAGCATTCTCAGTTTCAACAATTCTTGTAGTATGGTTTGGACAATAAAATCTATACCCTTTTGATTTTTCTGGATAACCAATGAAATAACCACTGATTGTTCTTGCATCTAGTTTCTTTTCTTGTGGATTATAAATTCTAATTTCCACCGGAAATCCCCAAACATGTAGGTATCTTAAACTAGGTTTCCTTCCTATCCACAGTTCAAAAGGAGTCTTTGGAGCTGCCTTCCTAGGAACCCTATTTAATAAATACATGACGGTCTTTAAAGCATACGTCACTAATGAAATAGGTAAAAATGAATCACTCAACATACTCCTAACCATATTCAACAATGTTCTATTATGCCTTTCTGATAGTCCATTTTGTTGCGTGTACCTGGCATTGTGTATTGTGCACATATGCCACGACTTTCAAGAAATTTAGCAAATGGTCCTGGATGTTGTCCATTTTTATCATATCTTCCATAATACTCACCACCTCCATCAAATCTGATAATTTTCACCCTTTTATCTAATTGTCTTTAAACTTCAGTAATGTAAATCTCTTAGGCTTTTAACCCTTGAGATTTATCAGATGATAAATAGATATGTCCATAACGTGAATAGTCATCAATGAAGGTGATGAAGTATTTTTCCTTATTGAAATAATTAACATCAAAAGGTCCACAAATATCTGTGTGTATAATTTCAAGAAGCTTAGTGCTTCTTGTGGCTCCTTTCTTTGTGTGCTTTGTTTAAGCTACACTTAATTCCAACGTTATGATACAAGGTTAAAAGTGTTTCAGAGAAAAGATTATCAAGATTTAACTTGTACAATCCATCACATAATATACCATTACCAATTAATTGAGTATATTTATACAAACTGAAACATTTATTACCAAATTTAAAAGAGTATCCAACAACATCAAGTTTAGATAAAGAAACCAAATTCCTAGATATATTAGGTACATAAAGGATTTCAAATAAATCTTAATGATGTCCAGTGTCAATGATTAAACAATAAGTCCTGACGTCTTCCACTGGAACCTTCACTCTATTTCCCATAAAGAAAATTTTTTATTTGGTCTTGTAGTTTGGGTCGTAATGAATCCCTACATAGTATTAGAAACATGAGCAGTACATACAGAGTCAATTCACCAAGTATTATAAGGAACTTCTGCTAAGTTTGTTTCAAAACATACATAAGCACTAGACTTACCTTTCTTTTCAAACCAAACTTTACATTTTGGACAATCCTTTTGGAAATGTCCAATCTTTCTACAGAAACGACATATGTTATCATGATGTTCCTTCTTGTGGATTTGAGAAGAAGACTCATTAATCTTTAATAGGCCATTCCCTTTCTTGTCATGTTTCTTACTGACTTTCTTTCTAACTACTTGATGATTAACATAATTGATGAAACGATTTCCTTGGCTCCTCATTCTGGTTTCCTCTTGAACTAATATACTATGCAATTCATGCACATTCCATTTATCTTTCATGGTGTTATATTTCATTTGGAAAAGACCATATTCAGAGGGTAATGAATTTAGTATAAATTGCACAAGGAAGTTTTCATCCACAACCATTCCCAATATCTTAAGTCTTGCTACAATATTTGTCATTTCAATGACATGTTCATGCACAGTACGAGAACCATCAAATTTCATGGTGGTCAATGTACTCATTAATGTCCCAGCAAGAGACTTATCAATAGTTTGAGAGTGCTTTTCCACAAACTTTAGCATTTCTTTAGCACTTTCAGTTTTAGGAAGAGTTGACTTAATGTTGCCAACAATACTCATTCGCATATACATTAAACTCAATTTGTTTGATCTTTTCATATTCCTATAATGAACTTTATTCTCTTCAGTGCTTATATTAGTAATAACACTTGAATTATCTTTTCTAAGTGATAAATCCAAATCCAAATCCATTACCCCAAGGTAAAATTGGATTTGCTCACTTCATTCAGAGAAGTTAAGTCCATTGAAAGTTAGAACATATGAGAATTACGAATGCAAAGCAACAGGTACTGCACTTAATAAAATTAAACAAAAAACATTAAGGCCTTATGTTATATCCTAATATGCTAAATTAATTGAGACTACTTCATAAGTGTATATTAATGTTTACCTTTGGGTAATCCATCAATATACCATACTAGACATAATGATACTGAAAGAAATTCACATAATTTGACAATGATGCATGCATAAATTAGAAACATTTACGATCTTTGGTTATATAAATATAACTAATGATGCATTTACTCTACCAACATAATGTTCATTGATTATAAGAACAAACAATCAACCTTTGAACGATGTTTAACTGTCTTATAACAATGATCTTCAATTTACTCGTAAATATTCATAGTATCTAATCAATGAGTAAATGAAATATGATCATACAATTTGGAATTAAATAAACATAAAGATTTGACCACTTTGGTGATTAACAAATCTATCATACAATAATTTCAAACAAATGAAATATGATCATACAATTTAAAATTAAATAACTATAAATATTTGACTACTTTGGTGATTAACAAACCTATCATACAATAATTCCAAACATCTAACAAGTTGTAATATTCTACATACATATGAGTCCCAAAATTGCACATAAATTATAAAGTTACATACATATGAAACAATTGCAACAAAAGTTCAAATGAAATTGTAACTAAATTTTGTATACATACATATATGCTTCACTTAGTATTTCTTTGCAAAATATATCATCATCCCATTATATTAAGGGTTGTTAACTTATTCATACATATACTAGTAGGATACCCGTGCATTTGCATGGGTTGATGTATTTTATTGGTGGTAGAAATTTAAAGAATTAAATTTCAAAGTTGTATAATAAAAGAAAAAAAAAATTGTTATGTTGTAATATTGTGTAAATAATTAACATATTTTATGATAAATATCATGGAGTATAACCTTAGATTTGTTAGTTTGTATTTAAACTCATAAAGTTGAAATTAATGACACATTAGAGTTTAGGAAAAATAATAATAATGTAGTATACGAATCTTAAAGTAAAAGTAAAATACATGTTATAGGTTTTGGAAAAGTTTCTTATAAAAAACATTTGTTGTTGACATTAGAATTTTAACATCATTATCATGTATTAATATCTTCCATCTTTTTTTACTTTGTACACATTAAATTGCCATATATAATTGCGTGAAAACTAATTTTTACTTCTTTTTTACTTCACTTATACCTTGACTTAATGTCTCACAATATTGAATTACCTGAAAACTATATTTGAAAAAGTAGAATCAAGGTTATAATTCTACATTCAAATGTTAATTTTATAAATATTTGTTCGTAAACAAATAGTATCTGTTTCTGAACTTATATATATTTGAAATTTATTCATTTATCAACAATTTTGAGCCACACCATGAATTACAAAAGGATGGTGAATATTTACTTAACTAAGGATAAAATAGTAATGTAAATAAGCCACAGAAATAGAGGATATTTAATTTGATTAACACATGCAAGTTTTAAAAATTATTATGACTTTGTGATTCTTTGATTCTTGCATGTTTTAGGATAATAATCATGGATGTATCTATTCATCTATTATTGAAGTGATTGATATATTTTGTTGCATGACCTTACCAAAGAGTACAACTAATGACATCAACGTTGCTTAATTTTTAAAAATTAAGTTAGAAAAATTAGAAACATTTATATAAATAAATAAAGCAACATTATTGATAACAATATAGAAAAACACCTAAGATCCTTCATGTTGAAGCTGACTTTTTTAAGTTTGTCTTAGTCTTTGAGAATATTAGTTCATCAACAACTCCGATAATATTTATTTGAGTTAATAAAAAATTATTATCAATGTTGCATATAATTAAAGTAATTTTTGAGTTAAAATGTTTTGAAAGAACTAAAATGAAAGAAGTATTTTGATCTAACCTACTAACAAATCAGTGCGAAAATTCCGAGCTAGTATGTCCTCAAATTTTTTGAAACAATATTCACATACTGGAATATCAGGAATGTCTTTCTCTTTAAGTGTTGTACTAGTAATAAAATATTATTATGTACAATATTAAAATTGTCCATCTCATAAGTCTCATGCTCTTTCAACTTATGACTCCACTCATTGAATTCATTTTTCCTAACATTAACTTGTATCTTGCTACCCTACAATACATAAAACAATATAATATTATAAATGAAAATTGTATGAATTAAACGTATTATTTGAAATCATATAAATTGCAACCTCATTGTCCACCAATATCATTTCAAGATACATTAGTTTTGGTGGTATTAGAACATACCAAAGATCAAAATTCTAACAACAATCTTCCATAGTTGCTTAGAGTCATTTAAATCTTTTATCATGTAAAATGGGCGTGATTTTGTCATTAGCTGGTGGAAAAAAAAATATTTAGCTTTGAACATTTAGAGATAGTAAAAAATAATAATATAAATAACCATATAAATATTCCACAAATTCTCATCCGTTATATTAATTAAGGATGAAATCATCAATGTCTTTTGATATTCTTAATCTTGTATCTTTAATATTTTATTTATGTTATATTTCAAGAATCAAATAACCAAATGTCTCTCGTGCAATGACTGCAAGTAACAAACATGTTTTTATGATTACGCCCAAACCCGACCTCCTAATAATATTAATAATTTCAGTTTAATATAAATTGTTATGATTGTTAAATTTCTTAATATGTTATCTTTGAAATATTAAAATCAATCACTAAACCTTAAATAAAATATATTCATAATGAGTGTTGCCTAAAATTAAATAATAAAAATTAATTCAAACAAAATATAAATCAAATATGTGTTATAATGCATACAACTTTGTATATCTTATGATTGTTTTTAATAAAATAGAGGTATAAGAATAAGTTACATGATCACTATAAAATCAAATCAAAGACATACTAGTTTTCAGTAAGTTTAATAAAAATAAGACTATTATTATATTAATTTTAGATTGTGTCTCATTATGTTTTAAACTATTAGATTTTCATACAAATTCTTGATTTTATAATTGATCTTATGTGTATCTGTATTAGTTTGTATTTTGAAATATACTAATAATGTTTCAAATCCTTGAGCATTAATTTTAATACTATTTTAATCTTATTTTGTTATACTAAAGGAGTTGATGAGCTATTAGGATGGGATAATGTTTCTAAGCTCTTTGAAAAAACAAATTAGGATATAATGATTAATAAATTATGCTAGTAACTAATATATATTCAAAAGTTGTTACAATTTTTAATCTTCTTAGTGTTATCTTTACTATTCTATTTATGTTATATTTCAAGAATATTCATAATGTGCATTCAATAATTAAAATTCATATTTTGTGTAATTAAGACAATTAGTATCGTTATATAATTTGAGTACATTTTTAATGTTATTTCAATCACATATAAGAATATAGAATAGTCATAATGTGCATTCAATAATTAAAATTCATATTTTGTATAATTAAGACAATTATTATTGTTAGATTGTGACTCATTGTGTTTTATATTATTGGATTTATATACAAATTCTTGATTTATAATTGATCTTATGTGTACTTGCATTAATTTGTAGTTTGAAATATACTAATAATGTTTCGAATCCTTGAGTATTAATTTTAATACTATTTTTTTAAATCTTATTTTGTTATACTAAAGGATTTTATGAGTTATTAGAATGAGATAATGTTTCTAAGATATTTGAAGAAACACATTAATATAAAATTTGATGTATATCTTTGTTTCAGAAATATTAATTAAATTAATAAAAAGATTATCATAATTGTTTTGTTATTTTTTATATTTTCCTAAGAACATATATATCATTGTTATCCTTTAATGAAATAATATAATGGTAGTAATTAAATATTCCACATATTCTCATCTATTATATTATTTGAGAATGGAATCATGAGTATCATATAATGGTTAAGAAATTATGCAAGTAACTAACATATATTGAAAAACTGTTACAATTTTTAATCTTCTTAATGTAGTATCTTCAATATTTTATTTATGTTATTGATGAGCAATATCTTACACACTATTCATAACTTTAATTTAGCATGATTGATGATTCTTGGTGCCTAATTGAATTTGTTTCACATGGTTTAGTGTTTTAGACTTTATTGGACTAATATATGATTGATGATTCTTGGTGCCTAATTGACTTTGTTTCACATGGTTTAGTGTTTTAGACTTTATTGGACTAATATTCCTAAAATGAGTTAATTTGGGATGATTTAGCCTGATTAAATCTAGTATCATTTTCAGATCACATTTGGCGCCAATGACATTTTGGGCATTATGGAAGTCGAGGATATGTGTTGAAGTGAAGATTGTATTTTTAATTTAGGAGTTGTTTTTATTGTAATTTGGCTTTGGGCCCATTGTTTAGGCCCAATTCGGTTTATGTGTGTTGGAGGGGTTAAATTCGGATTCCCCACTCCAAACACATCTTCTATCTTATTTTTGAATATGGTTTGCTTAATTCCTTTGCTTAGAAACTAGTTGGTTGAGTTTATCTTCATTTAGTTGATTTACTCTCTCTAGTGCATGAATGCTTAGTTCGTGTGAATTTGTTAATCGTTTCATACCTTTACTGATTTCGCTTAGTTTGATGTTTAGGTTGTGGAACTTTGAATTAATTATCGCTTAGTTAATTGATTCTCAACAAATTCGGAAGTTAATGGTTGGAATCTGAAAATAATCTTTTGAAACCGAGGATTGAGTTGTGAACAAACGAACCAAAGGGATTTAGCCGTTTTATTACATTGTTTAACTAATGTTTCTGAATTTGATTTATGTTCATACTATCCAACAACAACCCCCCCCCCCTTGTGTGTGTGTGAGTATAAGGTGTTTGAAGCTCTGCTTGAGAGATAATCATTGGGAAATGACCTAGGAGTCACTTCCTAGTACTGCAGTTTTAATTGTTATATTATTTGTATCGGGTACGACCTCGATCAGTTATATTTTAAGAATATTCATAATTTGCCTTCAATAATTGAAATTCATATTTTGTGTAATTAAGACAATTAGTATCGTTATTTTATATAATTGTATTCATAGTGTTATTTCAATCACATATAAGAATATAGAATATTCATAATACACATTCAATAATTAAAATTCATATTTTGTGTAATTAAGACAATTACTATTATTATATTATTTAAGTGCATTCATAATGTTATTCCAATCACATATAAGAATATAGAATATTCATAATGTTCATTTAATAATTAAAATTTATATTTTATGTAATTAAGATAATTACTATCCGTATATACTTATATTATTTAAGTGGGTTCATAATGTTATTCCAATGACATATAAGAATATACAATGAAAACATCAAAATATTAGTCCAATCATGGTAACATTCTTTAATATTTATATATTATATATTTAATCTATAATTGTTTAATCTAATATAATAATATACTCGCAATTGATTTTATCAGTAGTGTTATTTAATTTCGTAATGTTATTAAATATTGAAAGCTATACCAACAAAATGTTGGTATATTTATTACTATATTATTACAACAACTATATTTCATATTTTTAAATATGATTGTTTTTTATATCTTGTTATAAAAATAAAATCATATAATTTCTAATATAATGGCTAATAAATTATATCTCATCCATTATATTATTTGAGGATAGATTCAGGAGTATCATATAATGGCTAATAAATTATGTTGGTAACTAATATATATTAAAAACTATTATAATAATTAATTATAATATTTCTTCATTAGTTATAAGTTGTACATTATATTATTTAAGGATGCAATCATGAGTGTCATAATCAATATTTATTAGAAATAATTCTGCAAATTTATATCCATAATGAGGATTGCCTATATTCAAAAACTGTTATAATGACTGATTATAATATTTCTTCATTAGTTATAAATCGTACGTTATATTATTTAAGGATGCAATCATGACTGTCATAATCAATATTTATTAGAAATAATTATGCAAATTTATCTCCATAATGAAGATTGCCTAAAATTTGGAAATCATAAATAATTTTAACAAAATATAAATGAAAAAATAAAGACATTATTCTTATCCACATATGAGAATGCTAACAATTCAGAACACTTTTAAATTGAAAATGAATAACGACAACCACATAATAAAAATAAAGACATTATTCTTCTACACTCAGATAGTAATTGCAACATCTAATCATTGTATTCGAGGTGAGTTTTCTCTTAGGCA